>NW_027204202.1:0-36906 GCF_024711535.1 Dipodomys merriami
TTCAGTATGTAAATGTGGTTTGTGGTTGATCAGACATGTCTTAAAACTTCCGGCTCACTTCAATTTGTTTTTCTATAAGGAGTATTAACTCTGTGTCCACCCAGGCATGCCAAAAATAAAGAATGAAAATATATGACCTTCGGTATCCTTCCATGAAGAACTATAAAGTAAAGTATGTGACATCACCTTCCTATGATGGTAACAGAGTTTCACTGGTTTTTTTTTTTTGCTTCAAATCAAAATAAACTAATCAAAGCGTGGGGACATCTTTATGGAGCTGTGAGGGAACTGAGACCACCCACACTTTGACCCATCATTGAATACCCATTATATGGACATAAAGTATTATATGTGTATATTTAATATGTATTACTCTGGGATATTTACTATCAGTTATGTGTGACCTGCTTAGCTCATGACTCCTTATTGAAGTGGGTATTTATCCACTGAATGTCATTTTGGGGGGGGGGCGGTCATGAGGCCTGAACTCTGGGCCTGGGTGCTGTCCCTCAGCTCTTCAGCTCAAGGATAGTGCACTACCACTTGAGCCAAAGCGTCTCTTCCGGCTTTTTCTCTTATGTGGTGCTGAGGAATTGAACCCAGGGCCTCATGCATTCAAGGCAAGTGCTCTACCACTGAGCCACCTTCCCAGCCCCTGAATGTCATATTTTTATTATTACTAATGTCAATACCAGAACTTCATCTCTACAATTGGCCATACTATTTGCATAACCTTGTCAGTTTGTGTAAAGAATCATCTCTTCTCTTTTTTTTCTCAGATTTATAACTTTTTTTTCCTTCCTGATGGCCTAAATGCACTTAGTTCTGCATAATGGATAGTTGGGGACCTCATGTGTCGCGACGAGTGTTAATGTGCAATCAGTGTTTAATTCACCAATAATAATCCAATTGTATTGAAGAAATTATTAAAATAAAGAAGAAAGATAACGTAAACTTTCTAGAAACTAATGAATTTTGACCATCTCTTGATAAAATACTAATAATTTAGAAATATTTGCAAAGTAGTATGCCTTATGAAAGGATAATAAAGAGTAATGTGGAATTTTGCCAATACTTCCAATTCAAAACTAAAGTCCATTGTTAGTATATAATCATTCTCTTAGTAGAAATTAAATATCATTGGACTCATTAATTGCATGTTGAAGGAAAACATTTATAGTACTCAGATATACTAAAAAATAGATTTTCACATAAAGCAATACAAATGCCAGAAGACAGAAAGGTGCAATAAACCAAAGGACAGGGCAGAAAGGCATGCCATTATGTGACCATTTGTCAGAAATAGTCATGTCTTTCTTTAAACATAGTATAAAACCCAATAGTTCAATCTGTTTCGAATAATGCATTTCTTATAAAATTAAAATAATAGAAATGTAAAAATTATTTGTTATCACATCAATTGGAAACATAAAAAGAAAAAGTATTTATAGACAGATAAAATGTATATAATTTTAAGTCAGTTGACAGTTGCTCACCCATGTAATCCTAGCTACTCAGGAGACTGAGATCTGAAGATCACTTTCAAAGCCAGCCCAGGCAGGAAAGTCTGTGACTCTTATCTCCAATAAACCACTTGAAAACCAGAAGTGGTGCTCTGGCTTAAGTGGTAGACTGCTTGCCTTGAGCTGAAGAGTGCAGGGACAGGATTCAGGCCCAGACTTCAAGCCCAACAGACCGACAATAAAAGCATATAATTTTGTATATATAATATTTTTAAGGCTATAAAAAAAAGAATTACTTGAAAAATACATCCAGCCATGGGTAAACAACCTACTATGAATCTTTACTTTTTAGCTATTACTTCATAAAGCCAATACATTATGGTATACAATTGAAGTGTATTTTTGTAGCTTATAAAATCCATTTTTGAAATTCTGAAACAACACAGAGAAAGCAGAGACAGAAGAGGAAGAAGAAAAGGAATGAAAGGAAAGACAGTGGGAATGAAATTGGACATGGGGAAGATGGATCTGACAAAATAGATTGAGGAATATGGAAAAAGGCAGATGTGTGAATGGAAATATATAACAATGAACCAAAATACATTCAACTGAGTATATGAAACCATGCACTTTTAAAAGTGCATAATATGAATGAATTGTGACTAAGAAGAATAGTGATATAAAGGCAGGCAGAAACTATATTTCAAAAATTAGGAAAATATGTATAAACTAAGCTACATAGAAAGTTTTGATCTGGTGGTCAAGGTTAAAAGCTAAATTGGACAGGAAATCAAAAAGAATATTAATTCCAGTTAACTATCACAGAGCAAAAATTAGAGTTCAATTGGTGAAACATTATCCTTATGCAATAAATAAATAAATAAATAAATAAATAAATAAATAAATAAATAAATAAATAAATAAATAAATGGACTGTACCAGGCTTTAAGATCAATTCCCAGACAGACTAGCAGCAAAAAAACAAATTTAGGCAAATGCTTAAGAAAGCATAATTTGTAAACTAGAAGCAATGAAAATACACTAGTGGAGATGATTAGATAAGTACTCAGTAAATAGAAATAAAAAAATAGAATGATATTCAAATTTACCTGGCTTTGGTTACAACTTGTGACTCAACCATTACTAGAAAAATGAGTGCGAATCACTTATTCATGGAATTCATTACAACAATATAAACTAATATCTGATGGAAAAAAGAATGTAGACCATCTGCACATTTGGTCATCCATGTAAGTTCAATCATAAGAGGACTTATTTTTCATAATATGTGTTTTGTCCCGGAAGCCATGCAGAAAATTTCTATCTGGCCTTAACAAAATGATGTAGCAGTTGGGGGCAAAGATGCCACCCAGCAACTCTTACTGGAATCCAAGATGGAGAAAACCTCTGTAGCCACCCTGACTTTCCTTTTGTCACTGAGGTAGACAGGCAGGAATGTGAACCGGATACTACAGAACACCAGCATGCTGAAGGGTAGGAACTTGGCTTCATTGAAGGTGCCAGGCCAGAAAAAACATAATGAAGCTGGCCAGGGCCAGGGGAGCCCAAGTATCCCAAGACACAGTAAAAAGTGGTGAGGGAACCCTTGTTACACAGGATGAGCACATGGCCACATTTAGAGTGTATATCTGTGTAAGAGTAGGAAGGTGAAGTCTCCAGTCAGAGTACACAGAGAGGTACCTAGATCAGAGTACAGATAGGAATGGTGACGTTAGGAGCCCCTGATAGCAGCAGCCACCTCATGTTTCTCCCTAGAGAAGTGACCTTGAAGGCCAGATCCACATTTACAGTTTTGGCCAAGACAGCAGAAATAGATACTGTGAATGCAACTCCAAACGTGGTTTGCTGTGGAATGCAGGTGATTGTGTTGGAACAGCCATTAAAGAGCAAAGGAAAGTGAGAACAGAAGATGAGGGAGATGAGCAGGATGTACCTGAGAGCCTGGCTACTAGCTTTTTTTTTAATTGTGAAAATGCTGTACAGAGGGGTTGCAATTACATGGGCAAGATAATGAGAGATCACTAGCTTTGACAGTGGAGGTGTTCTGATGTTCACAAAGACTCCAAGGACAATTCCCTGTTAGTGTACATAAATAAATGGCCATGCAGGTCAAGGCCATTCCCAAGAGCTCTCCATTAGCCAGGAAACTTTCATCTCTTTAAGTCACTGGTTACTCTCTGCATTGGCATACTGGTGATCAGGACACTTTACACATTGCTCCATATCTAGTGAGGAAGTCAAATAACCAATAGTCACTTTTCACTACTTAAAAGAATATTGGGAATCCCTACATAGGGATAATACTAACATGTCAACACTTACTAGCAACAAAAGAAAATATTATAAATTATTCCTTGATATGTTCAGTACTATTTCTATTTCTTCTTCATGTTCCCACACTCTTGCCTACATTTTCCTTTTTCAGTTTGAATCTTTTTTTTTTACATACTGTGACTATCACCCATAATATTTATTTCCATTTGTAAAAGCCTATGAAAAAATTTTTGCACATACTGGAGCATGTGGCTAATGATATCTGAAGAGTATGGTTCGAAGCCATCCCAGGCAGGAAAGTCCATGAGACCCTTATTTTTTTTTGTGGGGGGGGGCGGTCATGGGGCCTATCCTCTGGGCCTGGGCGCTGACCCTCAGCTCTTCAGCTTAAGGCTAGTGCTCTACCACTTGAGCCACAGCACCACTTCTGGCTTTTTTCTTTTTGCTTATGTGGTGCTGAGGAATAGAACCCAGGGCCTCATGCATGCAAGGCAAGCACTCTACCATTGAGCCATCTTCCTAGCCCATGAGATTCTTATTTCCAGTTAACCACCAGAAAACCAGAAGTGGTGATTTAGCTCAAGTTGTAGAGTGTTTGCCATTAGCTGAAGCTTAGAGACAGCAGCCAGGCTCAGAGTTCAAGCCCCTTGACAGACCAAAATAAAAAGAACGTTTCTGCATGTTAAATGCTGCCATACTAATTCTCAGTCTTTTGTGTACTACTGAAACAACTAATCCAAAATTCTGGACAGAAATGTTTGGAATTCCTTGAATGTCTCTATGCAATATAAATAAGAACCCATTAGCTATTCCTTGCAGACATTATATTTGTCCATCTGACTCATCAATAAAGTGGTGGAGAACAAAAGCTGTACAATCATCCTCTGCAAAACACTGTTGCCTGCTTCTTCGACCAAACCCAACACAGAGTGCACACTCTGTTGAAAGAACATTTCTGGTCACTAGGAAATAAAGGTGTACAAGATGTCTGTTTTTTTTTGCACCCTAAAGTGAACTTGAAGAAGATAGAGACCATGTACTTAAAAAGGCTTCACACTTCATATGATAGACATTAAACTTACATTGCTAAGGAGTGGAATAATCATGTGTAAAATGAGTAGAAAAAAATAATCTTACAAGTAATTCAGAGCCTGTATTTTTTATTTCAAGGAGCAGTGTCATCCAGTGTCACAATTAATTTACAAGGTGAAAGAAGGAAGTCTTTGACTATGCAATTATTATACAACATTTGTGTTTCAGGGATTGGGTAACACAAGGGAGTAATCATAAATTTGTTCCTAAGTCATGCACTTACCTATTAGCTATCTCTTTCTCTGAGCAAAGAGTACAATCAAAGCAACAGGTAATCTTTCCTTCCTGAGGGGATTTCCTGAATCCAGGACATATCTCACTGCAGACAGAGTGAGGAGCCTGAGAACAATAAGATATTTGTCAGTAAATGTATAGAATTTTACATAATACTAAAAAGTCTATTGATTTAAAGAATAGGATTATTAAGGATATAATTGTATGAACATAATTCTAATAATGCAGTTATAGATTCCACATCATATATCAAAAGTGTTATGTAGTATATACTTAGTCTCTATCTAGCCTGAACTACTGAGAAGTGTCTGACCTTTAAAAGAAAGAGGATAATGATGGGAAAGTAGGTCCTGGTTGACAGCCTTCTGGAATTTCCTTGAATTCATAATATCCTATGTAGTCTCCTTCTCATCTGTGACATGTTGAGGGAGAAGGAGAAAGAATCCTCTTGATGCTTTAAAAGTATGCTATAAGATAAAGCACAGGCTTCATCTTTATAGGGTTATATGAAGCCCAGGCCCTTCCAATCTTCTTTTCATCTATCCAGTGCCATGCATTGAAAATCTGCTCACACAAGCTCTTTCACTGTTTGCTCTCTCCACAGATCATTAAAGTAGCAAGACAACAAACCATTGAATGGATTCTCCACAGAAGGGAGCAAAATAACTCTTTAAAAAAATTAAATGTTTCCTCTGATACTTTCTCTCAGCATAGAAACCAGCTAAGAAAAATACAATTCACATTCTATGATAACATTCTAAATAAATATTGAACAACACACTTTTAACTTTTTATTTTTTGGGTGCTTAACCTAGAGATAAAAATCTGTATCTGGCCACTGTCCTTGAGGCTGTTTTGCTCAAGGTTACCACTCTACCACTGGAGCCATAGCTCCACTTGATCTTCTTGGTAGTTAATCAAGATAAGAGTCTCACAAAATTTTCTTCCCATTTTAGCTTTAAACTGATATGTAATCTTAGATCTGGAAGGATAGGATTACAGTCATGAGTCCCTAGTGCTCAGCTCCATTAATTTATTCTGTTTCTTTTCTATCCAAGAGTCAATCAATAAAATTTCTTAAGTTTGATATACTTAAATGTTAGTAAGCACAGAGAGTATAAAGTCTGTGTGTTTTTTTTTTCTGTGTGTGAGAGTATATGTGTGAGCCAGAACTATTGTTGAATTCAGTGCCTGGGCTTTGTATCTAAGCTTTGCTGCTTAAGGTTAGCACTGTATCACTTGATCCACTGCTCTACTTCCAGTTTTTTGGGTGTTTAAATAAAGATAACAGTCTCACAGGCTTTTCTGCTAGGACTGATTTGAAACCATGATACTAAAATCTCTGACTTCTAAACATCTAGTATTATAGGAGTGACTTTTCTGGCCCCAGCCAGGAATACATTTTAAGGGTGAAATCTGCTTATTTATATTAAATTACAATTAGATCACACCCACCTTTGTAGTTCCTATGGCCCACTCTACCATATTTTATTATTCAAACGCTTGTGAACATGTAGTTTATGTGGAGAAAAATGGCCTACTTCCACTTGAGGTCAGACCTTCTGGAAAATTCCAAATGTTCACAATGTCATACTCTTCTTCTAATTTCCTTTTCTCAATCAAAATCTCTTGGCCTCAAAGAGGATTATGAAATTGTATTTTATTCACAAAATGGGTACACCTAAAAAAAGATACATCATCTTATGATGAAGTACATCTCAGACTTAAAACAAAAAATCTGAAATGAGTAAAGCTCCTGATTAAAATTTCAGATTCAGCATTCCAAAAGAGCAGAAAAACCTAATGAAGAAATAAAAAATTCTATGGGACAAAAAATCATCAAAATAATCTTTGGACATCCTGGTCACTCAGCAAAGAAATAGAAGTCTTTGTTTCAAGAGAAACCAGTTCCATACAAATACTCATAAATGAGACAATTCCCAATTTCCTCACTACAGTTTCACATAACTAAGTTTGTAAAAATCTATAGTTTGAGAATGGTAAATTTTCATGCATAAAGTTGAATAAATTTAATTTACTTATAAAAATATGGATAATTCTGTTTAGCAGATTATCTTTACTAGTATTAAGAAACACATCAGGAAAAGGTGAATTTTTAATTTTCAAAACATTAGCTATGAGCATGTTGAGGTTATTTGAAACTAAATGAATTTATGGAAAAATGGAATATATTTTGCACTTTTTACTGACCTGCTTTAAATTAACAGCACAAGCACACATGTGTAAGAGACCTCAATTACAAACTGTTATACAGTAAGAGACCTGTCTAGGAAATGACGTTCCTCACTGTACCATCCAAAACTTTAAGTCCTTACCTGTGCAGGTGAAGGCACTGAACCTTTTCTATTTTCCGTTGTTTATAATACTGCTTGATGAAGAAGCGTGTCATGGAGAGCCTGGGCCACAGAATATACAGCATTCTATATACTGTAACTGTCTCCAGACATAGTCATGTCAAAAATGTGCCTAGGCAACCAAGCCAAAGAGGCATCATGTTGATAGTTCTCCCCATTACCAAATCAGAATCAGAACCTGAGCAATTAAAGGAGAAACCACAGCCCACCAAGGAAAATGTCTCCTGGGTATTTGGAACGGTTAACTACTTTGACAAAATTTGTGAATCCAAAAACATCTGGGTGATGATGTTAAAAAAATGACAGGTACATGTAATGAACTAAGCAGAATATATTTTTCTTATGGTTAAATGCCATTCTACAACTTTTCCTTTTATTAAAATTTACTCAACACACACCATTAAATATAGTAGGAATTCATCATGGACATATAGGATGAGGACATACGCTGATGATTTACTTATATGGTTATAGGGTGCCATGATTTTTAAAATATACATCACTGGTTTGTTATTGCCAGATCAAATTATTCTTGGCCATCTCTTCTTTCAATGCAGGAAGAATCCGCAAACATTTTCATCTTGTAATGTTAACAGTCCTACCCATTTCCAGCTGAAGTGAAGTAGTAATAAGACCATGGCAGTTGCTACTGATGTGTTCTTTGGGGACATCTAATAGAGAGAAGGAAACTTTTTATGGTCACTCAGTACATGATCAAAAGTCCCAAAGGTAAACTAAAGATAAGGAATAGAAGATGCTCCATGAATGAGAACATTTCTATCTATGACAATCCCAGTCATCATATATGTTATATAACCATGTGAAGAAAATGGAAGGCATGTTTTTTTTTCTTTTTTCTTTTTTTTTTTGCCTCTTCTTTTTTTCTTTTTTTCTTGCCCATGAAATTGTAACCCCTCTTTATGGTATTTTCAAAATAAAAAAATAATAAAAAACAACATTGAGATATCACCTCTTTTTATTACTTTTTTTTTTTTTTGAAAATACCATACAGAGGGGTTACAATTACATGGGTAAGATAGTGAGTACATTTCCTATCAAACATTGCTGCCTCCTCCTTAGTTTCCCCATACCATCCCTTCTCCTCCCCACCCACTCACCCCCACACTCCCATACCACAACCACCCTACCCCCTCCCCACCTCCTCACCCCGCCAAAGTTGTAAAGTTCATTTTTTGGCATAACGTCTTGTACATCTCGTAGTTGTAATGGGTCTACCTCTAACCCTGTTTAAACAGTTTGCTTTTTCCCTTCCCCTCCACAAATTATATCAACATCAAATACAGTGAAAGCAGGGCTTATAAAGCATTGTTGCCTCCTCCTTTGTATCCCCTTCCCATCCCTTCCCCTCTCCAACTCCCCATCCCCCCCCAATCCCACCACCACCACCACCACCACCACCTCCATTTGATAGGAAATTGAAAGACTTGGAAAAAATTATATTAAGTGAAGTAAGCCAGGCCCAACGAAACATAGGTCCTATGGTTTTCTTATTTGCAATAACTAGTATATGTCTGAGACAAACAGAAACTCTTAAACAAGTTGATGTTAGGCAAAATAAACCCCAAGATAAGGATTCATCTGGGTTTTTTTTTTTCTTTCTCACGATTATTTCCATCATATTTATAAGATGCTTTCTTTGTTGCTGTGTATGTACCTCCCCCATGGTATAACCCCTGCTTTCACTGTATTTTATTTAGACATGTTTTTCTTTTAGTTTTTGAAAAGAAAAAATAAAACTTTTTAATTAAGTATAAAACAAATCAATTTGTACAATGTCTTTTGGTCTTTGTCACTGTCTTTGTCTTTGTCACATCAACTCTTTTGGTCTTTGTCACATCAACTCCTCTCATTTGTATCTACCACAGGTATTCCCTGACTTTAATAGTTCCATTTTCACATATGTACATTGAATATTATGTTGTATTTGCCCAACCATATTCTTCTTTTTCCTTTACATCTTTCCACATCCCCTTAAAACGCCCCAAGAAGATATGCTTCTGGGGCTCATTTTTTATATAGTCTGTTAATTTTTCAGAAAGGTTAGATTGATATGTACTATAATTTATTCAGATTGATCATGTATATATGTAAGTGAATATATGTGGGCTCCATAACTTTATAATATTTCATGAGCATAATTTTTATCTAATATTACATATGAGAGAACACATACCTACTTTTACTTTCTTTTTTTCCTGCCAATTGTGGGGCCTGAACTTTGGGCCTGGGCACTGTCTCTCAGCTCTTCAGCTCAAGTCTACCACTCTACCACTTGAGCCATGGCACCATTTCCAGATCTTTCTGCTGAGCAATGGAATCCAGGGTCTCATGCTTGCAAAGCAAGCACTCTACCACTGAGCCACCTTTCCACCCCCTACTTTCACTTTCTGAGCCTGACTTTCTTCATTCAATATATCTTACACAGAAGCATATGTATATGTGTGGTAATACAGGGATATAAACTCAGGGACTCATGTACTACTCCTTTCAAAGCTACCAATCAACAACTTGAACCTCACATTAATTCCTGTTTAATTCTTGTTGATTCAGAATGTTTTCTGATTACTTGCACACTCTGCTTAACATATCTCTACACTTTCAAGTCATTTCCTGATTTTTTAAAGAAAATTAGTAAGGGTAAAACTTAAAAAAAACCCTCTTTGATGTGAAGGGTAAACAAAGGAGGAGGCTGCAATGCTTGGTAAGCAATGTACGCATTATCCTGCCCATGCAATTGTAACCCCTCTGTACAGTATGTTCACAAATAAAATAAAATAAAATTTAAAAAACCCTCTTGTCATATCTAACTTTTCTCTTTTCAAACCAAAGGGACTATTCTATTCCATTATATTTGAGTACTTACTCTTTGATATTACAAAATTTGATAGGTTCATAAATCCAATCTCCTCCTATCATACTCTCCTAACAGCTGAAATGGCCCCAAATTTGATATTTTTACTATCGCCTACCCTTCCTATTCTTATCTGTGAACCTGTAAAGATTCAGAAATGTAACAATCTGGGCAGATATTCTTCCTGATGGTCCTGTAAATGCTGCTATGGACTTTTTTCCCTCATATGATTGTGGTTTGGAATATTCTAATTTCTCAAGATGCAAATGAAGGGATGTTTAAATGCTGTTGAATTTCCATATTGAACATTATATACATACATACATCTATATTTATATCTATATCTATATCTATATCTATATCTATATCTATATCTATATATATATAATCCCAGAGTCAAGTTATGTAAAAGACTAGGATATTTGTTGTGCTCTTTAATAGCAACTACCACAAAAAACACACTAGTAGTTCATGAATGTCAACCTGAATAATGAACATAGAATTTCAAACTTAGGATGTTGAAGTATAGAATGCTTACTTTCTTGCCCATATATATGTTAAAATATTACCCTAAATTGGGATATAATGTGAATATAGTTTCATGTGTGAAAGACATGAAGGAAATTTGTCATGAATGAAATTTAAAAAGTTAGTTAAGGCACAAGATAGTTTGCTTTATCTCTACTACCACATAAACCACAGCAATCATTTTCCATTAAATGTGGGGCTGGCTTTCATGAGACAACAAATATTCTATTGTTTTCATGTTTGGTAACTATCTCCACATATGAGAAAAGTTTTATTTCAAGCCACCTAGTTTGTGTAATGTGGTTATATTGCAGGTCAGAGTAACTAACAAATCTTCCATGTAAGAATGTCTTTCAGAAGCTAAGTGTCATTTAAGGAAGATTCTATAGCAAGTTATGTTCACAGACCCAACATAGTAAAAAAAAAAAAAACACTTGATGCAATATCAAGCAAAACAAGAGCTTAACCATCAGGTGATGGAATTTTCTTTCTTATTCATATAACAATAGTAAAGGGAGTCATCCAACTCCAAGGTGCTTATTATGGAGAGAGTAACCTCCAACATGGGGATGAGAATGTCAGCAAGCTTTACATTGAAATCCAATTTCCAAGGCCACCGTAGCACAATGCAGTAATCACTTCCCAATATATTTAGATTGAGATGTTGAAAAGAATGACTATAAAAAAGTAAAGAGGATCAAAGTACTTTTCATTCTCTTTTGTCATGTTTATGTGTATAAAGTTATTCATGTGTGCACATTCTAAAGAAATTAATGCAATGAAATCAACAAACCTTTAAAGTTAACAATTGAGGCAATATTAAAATATAAGTAATTCAAGAATTACTTATAGAATCCATAGAAGAACAGGAAACTGGCAATTAAAGTTTCATAAAAGTATAACCAAGCAATAGGGCAGATAATCAAGATACAGAAGAAAGGTGAGTAACATGTTAGGAGTTACTAAATAATTCTCAGTCCTAAATATCAATTTTATTGGACTTGACCCTACAATTAAATGACATAGATTGAGTAATTGGATCAAGATATAAAACACATCCACCTGCTGTCCCAACCAAAAACAATTATCAAATAGAAAGCAAACCCACAAAAAATAGGGTGGAGTAGCAATCCTAATATCAGATGAAATAGACATCAAATTAAATTAATGAGAATAAACACAGAAGGACATTACATACTAATAAAGGGAATTCTTTCTCAGAGTAATATACCAATTCTAAATATCTATTCACCAAATGCTGGAGTACCCAATTTTATTAAACAATGCATTTTAATCTAACAATGCACATAGATCTAAACACATTGATAATTGGTAACATCAACACATCATTGTCATCTCTGGATCATCCAGGAAAAGCTCTGCAAAGAAAACTCATACATATATGATTGTATGGACCACCTAGTTTTTCCAGATATCTAGTGAATATTTAAACAGGAGCATCAGAATATAAATTCCTCTCAACAACTTAATGAACACTCTAGCAAGTAGATCATATTTTAAGTCGCAAAACAAATCTTGCAAATTAAAAAAATATGATATTATTCCCCTGCATCCTGACATATCAAAATGGAATAAAATTACAGCTCAACACATAATGCTATGACAGAAAATTCTGTAAAGTGTGGATAATGAATAATATATCACAGAATGAAGAGATTAGAATGGGAATTCAAATATTTATTAAACAACATATATGAACCCATAAAATACAGATCCTCTAGGACTCAATGAAGACAGTACTCAGAGGAATATTTATAACTCTGTGCTTACAAAAACAAGTTGGGGAAATCTCAAATCAGTAGTTTAATGATGAAAATCAAGGTTCTTGAAGAACAGGAATAAACCAAAAGCCAAAGTAAAAGGTTGAAACACTAAAAATTAAATCAAATAAAGTAGAGAAGAAAATACCATAAAACATTAACAAATATTGGTTCTTTTAAGAAAATTAATAAAACTGGCATACTCTTAGCAAATTTGATCCCCAAAAGAAGAGTATGTACACACATAAAGAAAATTATAGGCAAAAATCGGAAAATCAAGAGAGATACAATCAAGCTTTAGAACATTAGAAGGGAATAATTTGTAAACATTTATCATGACAAATTGGAGAATTGGGAGGAATGGTGAAATTTCCAGAGAATGTTGATATATTCCAACAAACAAAATACATTGGAACCAAGACAATAGACCCATAACAAGTAATGAAATTGAACTGGCAATATAAGACCTCCCATCTAAGGAACGCCCAGGACCTGATGAATATATAGCTGAATTCTATAAGGCCTTCAAAGAGAACTCACTCCATTATTTCTTAAAAATCTTCAATGAAACAGAAAGGGAAAGATCACTACCAAAGTTCTTTTATGAAACCAGCAAAACGCTCATCCAAAAACCACATACACTCATCATGAAAGAGATCTGTAGATCCATTTCTTGGATGAACATCAATGCAAAATTTCTAAATAAAATTCCAGCCAACCTAATTTAACAACTATCCAAAGAAGTTGTATTCTATGATCAAATTAGATTCAACACATCAACAGAAACAAGGACAGCAACTACAAAATCTTATAAACAAAGTATTTGACAAGATTCAACACTTCTTTATGAAAAATGCTCTGGAGAAGCTAAGAAGCCATGGACTACAGCAACTATAAGGTAATGGAATAAGCTTCCATGGTCCTGATTGGGAAGGATTATCATCATGAAAATGGTAGTAGTGCCTCAAGCTATCTACAAATTCAATGCAATACTAAGAAAAATCTTAAAAACATTCTTCAATGATATAGAAGAAGCAATCTGAAAATTCTTGTGGAATAGTCAAAGACCAGAGCAACAAGAACAGTCCTCAGCATGAAGACTGGTACTAGAAAAATATCAATACCCAACTTCAAACTCTGTGATAAAGTCATAGTAATAAACAGTTTGATAATAGTACAAGAATAGGGCAGAAAGCAGAGCAACAGCAGCTCATGCCTGTAATCCTAGCTACAGAGGAGGCTGAGATCTGAGGATCATGGTTCAAATCCAGCCCAGTCAGGAAAGTCTGTGAGACTCTTATCTCCAGTAAACCACTAGAATACTGGAAGTGGCACTGTGGCTCCAGGGTGCTCGCCTTGAGCTGAAGAGCACAGGAACAGCACCCAGGCAAAGAGTTCAAGCCCCACAACTGCCAAAAAAAAAGAGCAGAGGTGAGGACCAATGGAATAGAAGACCATGAAATGAACCCACATACTTATAGCCACATAATATATCAGGAGAGAAAAAAATAGGAGAGAAGGAAGACAGTATCTTCAACAAGTTTTCAAAAGAGAATTGTGTAAACATGTGCTGAAAACTTCAAAGAGATTAGAACAGATATTATAGAACCTTATATATCACCCTTCACCTAAATCAATTATACAAGAAACTAAGACCTCAGTGTAAGACCTGATACCCTGAAGAGGTGGGGAAACACCAACGATCCTTGACACAATTCAAAATGTCTGAAGTCAATATGCAGAATCACAACAAATCAAAGAAAGTCTGGATGCATGGGATTGCCTCAAAATGAAGAGTTTCTGCAATGCAAATGGCATAGCTAGCAAGATAAATTGAAAGCCCACAGATTAGGGGAAGATCTTTATTAAGTATGCATCAGACAAAGGCCTCGTATCTAAAATATACTCAATGGTCAAAACATTAAACCTTTCCAAAATCAAGTCCTCAAAGAAACAATAACCCAATTAATAAATGAGTTAAGGACTGAAAGAGAGCTATCTCTGCAGAAGATGTAGAATGGTAAATTTATCCATCAAGAGAGAGAGATTTGACATTTCTCTATATGAAAGAAATATAAATCAAAACAAAATTGAGATTCCACCTCACCCCAGTTAGAATGCCCAATATAAAGAAAACTAACAATACCAGATTTTGCCAAGGATATGGCCAAAAAAAGAATGCTTACTAAACTTTTGATGCAAATGTAAAGTTTTCAACCACTCATAAAAGAATTATGGACATTCCTCAAAAGAGTAAACATAGAGCTTCCCTATGACCCAGCAATTACATTCTTATTCATTCATCCAATAGAACACAAAAAAGACCACAGTGAAGACACCAGCCCAATGATGTTCATTGCAACATTGTTTACCATAGCCACGGTATGGAATCAACCCAGATGGCCCTCAGTGGATGGATTAAGAATGTGTGGTTTACATAGCTAATGGCATTGTATGCTCCCATCTGAAAAAATGATATTGCTAGTTTCATAAGGAAATGGAAAGACTTTGTCACTGTTCTTGATTTCTGATTTTATATAAGTTTATCTGTTTTGGTAAGGATAAGGGAGAACACAGAAATGGTGGAACAAAGTGTGAACAAATGCAGCAGTGATACTAGACACTAGGCAGAAACTGAAATATACAACTTGTGTGGAAGGGGCTTAGGAGGGCAAATCTGAGAGAAAAGGACAGAGGTTGCACCATTCCAAAAGAAAAGTACTCATCCAACATGTAACTCTAATCCCTCTGTATATCACCTTTAAAATAATAACAAAAACTTGAAAAAAGTGGAATAAAACATTACATGCAAATGAAATACAAAAAACTATGCGCAAGCATGTATAACATCATCACATCAAATAGACTTTAATGAAAGGATCAAAAAGTAACAAGATTTTAATGTCATGATAAAGGAATTAAATCAACAAAGTGAAATAGTAACTGTAGGTGTTTATTTTCACACTTCTAAGCAATTAACTATACTAACTGACTTTGAGATAGTCCTTAATACAATAATAGGTGAAGATTTTATGGAGAGATTTGCCATTCAGAATCAACAGGCAGGCATTAGAATTTAATTTCACCCTTGATCACATGAGCCCTATATATGCCAAAGAACATTTTAACCAACTTCTATTGAATAAAGCATTGTTCATCAATGTAATGAATTTTCTCCAGGAGAAATGATGGGGTAGGGCCAAATACCAGCCATGTTTTAACATTTTACAACTATCTTGAGCACACATGTAGATTACACTGTAGTAATGCTAGAAATTAGCAAGGAATATGGGCACATAATATGAAAATCAAATGAATTACATTTTAACCATTATTACTTAAATAATAATTGCATTAAAATTATTCATTGAAAAAATTGCTTCATGATAAAGTGAATTGTTTTTCAGGGCACATTTCATGAAATAATCTGGTCCTAGGAACAAATGAAAATGAAAAGAACATCAGAAACACATAGTTATAGAAAACAGGACTTAAAGGAACTATCAAATTTTGCTTAAACCAAGAGAAGGAATAATGAACTAAATAACTTGCACTGCATGTCAATGAACAAGAGAAACTCAAGAATAGTAGAAAGAATGAAGGAAACGATGTCAGGAGCAAAAGCATAGTGGCAATCAGCAATGAATCAAAAGGAGTTTGTGCAAAACAGAAGGGTTATAAGGCTGAAGTAAAAATCCTAAAGCAGCAATCAACAGAATGACATACATTAATCCATATCTCCATGATTCTGCATGGGCTGAATCAGTATGGTGAAAATAGCCATATTACTGAAAACCATATACAAGTTCAGTTCAATCTCCATCAAAATTTCTATCCCTTCCTAGACAGAAATAGAACAGGCAGACTACATTTTCTGAAAAAGGAAATCCTTTATTCAGAAGGATGTTAAGACATAAGAACAGTACTGAAAAATCACTGCCTTTCTCTTATGCTATGGGGCCAAATAACAAAAAACCACATAAATCAATGAAAAATAAGACAGAAATACTTGTAACATCTACAGATATCTGATTTTTGGAGAATTGACAAAAAATACATGGCCTAGAGATGGCACCCAAAATAAGGCATGGAGCCGTTAAATTGGTTATCCATGTAGCAAACATTGAAACTAAAGCCTATCCTTGAATACACAATTTTTTCAAATGAAAGTTGATTAGTTTTCAAATAGATACTGGAACATTGAAAGTAGTAGTGAAAATGAGGGTCAATATAAAATAACGATAACCTTAATAGATCTCACACCTGTCATAAAATAATAGAAAGATTTAAGTGTGGGGCTCGGAAGGTGGGTCAGTGGTAGAGCGCTTGCCTTGCATGCATGAGGCCCTAGGTTCAATTCCTCAGCACCACATAAGCAGACAAAAAAGACCAGAAGTGGCTCTGTGGCTCAAGTGGTAGAGAATTAGCCTTGAGCTGAAGAGCTGAGGGACAGCGCCCAGGCCCAGAGTTCAGGCCCCACTTCTGGACCAAAAAAAGAAAAAAAGAAAAAGAAAGATTTAAGTGTGAACTCAACTAGGTGGTAGAATATTTTTCTTATTTACAAGGCCCTAAATTCTACCCAAGAATGGAAATTTATAGCAGCTTTGTTTGCATCAAATTGAAAAGGTTCAGCACACTGAAAGAAACAGTGGGACAGCCAAATATTTGGTTGAAACTCATTAAATCATTTTAGCAATCAATACAATAAAAATAAAAACTACAATGAGTTATGCATCAAGCCACACAAAATTTTGCAGTGTTATTGTAACTGAATATTGGATGTGGGTGATGAGTAAATGGCAAACCTCAAGATAATCTTTAGGGCAAGAGACATTTAAGTTAAAGGAGAGCATAGCACTGTGGGCAGAAGAAATGTATTTTTAAATGATGATATCATGCATACCAAAGCTCAGGGATGAGGTCTGAGATGCATGCTAGGATCACAGTATTGTAATAATATATATGAAGTAGCTTCATATATATTAACTAATTTGCTAATTGTTTAAATGCCTGCAAGGAACAGTTTTACTTCTGTAATTCAGGGAGGGGAAGGGAAAAAACAAAATACTTAAATAAGGATACAGGTTGACCCACTATAACAATGACATGTACAAAACACTATGTGGAAAATGAACTTTACAACTTTGGTGGAGGGGGTAATTGTGGCGGTAGGAGGGGAGGGATGGTAGGGGAAAAACAAAGGAAGAGGCAACAATGCTCAATAGGAAATGTACTCATTACCTTGTCACCCCTCTGTACAGTATTCTTACAATAAAAATGTACAAAAAATTAAAAATAACATGCAATGATGGAAACCAATGTCTCATGTCTGTAATGTTAGTCATTCAGGAGGCTGAGATCTGAGGATAACAGTTCAGAGCCAGCATAGGCAACAATTCCATGAAACCCTCCTCTCCAACTTAACCAGCAAAAAGCTGAAAGAGCTGTGCCTCAAGTAGTAAAGCCTTACCTTGAGCAAAAAACTCAGGGACAGCACCTGAGTTTAATCTCCGGACTGGTATGAACACGCACACAAACACACACACACACACACACACACACACACACACACACACACACACACACACACTCCATGCAAACACAGTAGTAGATCACATACCTGTAATATTTTCACCTTATTTCCTAGTGATCGCATTTAATTTTAATTTGTTTCATTTTTTCTGGTAATAGTTATTACTTTAGTTGTACACACTTGTGGAGGTACAATGTGACTAATATATGTATTAATAATTAATATAATGTAATTATAATGATCAAATTAAGGTAGTTAGCATTTCCATCTCTTTAAACTTGATCTGCATGTTTTTTACTAGGATGGAATAAATAAAATTTTGACCAAAAAAGATACAGTTTTAAAAATACCATGCAAACAAAGAACCTGCAGATTATTGCCTTAAAGGGTCCCACTGATAGAGAACGGCATTACATTTTCATTGTTTATTTCTGTCTTGGTAAAGTTTCTCAAATGCCATGGGAACTAGAGGCTTCTCATTTCAATTATGACTTTTAATTATATTCATAGGTGGTTAACTCGCACTACTATTTGCCATTCAAGCACATTTGTACCTGGATCTGTAAGAAACAAACCAACTAGTTCTTTATAAAGATGATCTAGAACACAAAGGTAGCTTCTCAAAATCATTGCTGAATTTCTTTAGTAGAAAAAACAAAAATAAGGGGCTGGAAGGTGGCTCAGTGGTAGAGTGCTTGCCTTGCATGCATGAGGCCCTGGGTTCGATTCCTCAGCACCACATAAGCAAAAAGAATTTTTTCCTTTTTGCTTATGTGGTGCTGAGGAATCGAACCCAGGGCCTCATGCATGCAAGGCAAGCGCTCTACCACTGAGCCACCTTCCCAGCCCCACCATTAATGATATTAATGATATTTTACTAATACAGACTATTCTTTTCTTCATATCTATAGGTAGTTATGAGATTTGCTGAGATTATAATTCTCAATGTGTTCATATTAGCACAGAAACAAAAGTACACAAACATGTTTTGGGAAATTAAGAGAAGGAAAGTTAGCTTAACATGGATAAATACTACGGAATAAGAAAAATAAACTACGCTAGGGACTGGTGCATCATGCCTGTAGTCTTAGGTACATAGGGGTCTGAGATGTGGTGATCATGTTTTGAAGCTATCTTGGGCAGGGGTGACTGTGAGACTCATTTCTCTATTTAACAACCAAAAAGAATCAGATGTAGAGCTGTGGCTCAAGTGGTAAAGCACTAGTCTTGAGCAAGAAAGCTCAGTACAGTGCACATGCCCTGAATTTCTAGTACAAGCACAAAAGAAAAAAAGATAAGCAAACATACTACTGGCATATAAGATAAGGACATATATATATATATATATATATATATATATATATATATATATATATATATATACACACACACACACATGTGTGTGTGTGTGCTTGTGTGTGTATAATAGGAGGGAAGGGAGTATCTGAAGCCTTTTACTACATAATTGGTGACACTGACTCAAATGTTTGAAATAGCAGCCATCCCATCATAATCTGCAGTGACTTCTGGGATTAAGAAGATAGTTGAGTAAAGTGTAGTGCCTAGAAAGAGAAGCTATATATGGGAGGAAACCAAATTCATTTCCTACTAGTAGATAGAAGTGTACTGAACCATAGATGAAAGGTACAAGTATGAAACTGAGCTTTTCACTGGTGCATAAGGATGGGTTGGCATGGTAGAGAAGAAAGAGAACACTCATCTGTGCACCTAAACTTCCCTCAGGCATTGCCTATCCTGAGAACAAAACAGTAAATGGAAATAGATTAATGAGTTACTTAGGGCTTGTTCTCTTAATGCCTTGGAAACATCGCCTGTTACTGCGATCTTTGTCTAAAATGTAGAGGGCCAAAACACCAGCAACATCCCATCTCCATCCACGTGTTCTCAGTGCTTCATTGTAGAAAAGCACATAATGCCAGCCAAGGACTAACAAAGAGTGGAAGCTGGAGGAAAAGGAATGTGAAAGTCGAAAGGTACATCCATGAAGTATCTGCTAAGCTAAAATCCTGGTTCAAACTGAGGCCCACAGTTTTAGGTATACACACACACACAGACACACAGACACACAGACACACAGACACACACACACACACACACACACGTGTGTATATATATAGATATCTTTGCACATGTGCACATGAGTCCTTTTATTCACAAACATGTGTAGTATAGTCCATCTTTCATGGAAAACTCTTGTGAATCCCCAGGAAGAATGTATTAAATTCTTCCCTGGAGCTCTGCGTCTGTGGCCTTGCATCCAGAAGAAAAACATAGGTTGGAAAGCACACTTGCAGGTTCTCCTTATTCATCTCGGGTGCTACTGTTTCTTCCAAGACCACAGACAGTGAGTCCCTAGTGTTGAAGTTAACTTTGATATGTTTACTCCAATATCTGTGTCTATTTGCCGAAAAGTCATTCAGAATGATGCAATTGAATTGCATCAGAGGATCCCATGTCAGGTGCATGGTGAAATGGACAGAAAAAAAAATGTATTGTAGTGGGATATCAACCAAAGTTATTAAGGCATCAGACCCAATGGGTCAGTTCATAAATTCAATGTCCACAGAACGTTGCTGGTTGATCTAGGCAGGGTTCCATAAAATTTCCATTTGCACAGGCTTCCAAAAATGTACCTGCTTACTTCTCCCTGGAAGCAATGATGATGCTGAAACCAACAAAATGTTACTAAGGGCTCTAGAATTTATATCTAATATATTCTGATAAATTCACAGATTAGTACATCATAAAAATATCCTCAGTAAGTTAGTCTCAATAAATCAAGGTTGATGCCAAATTGAATGTCACATTTGCATTCTGAACTTTCACCTTTACACAGGTAATTTTTACTCAACCTGCTTTCACAATCTACTTTTTTTTTCAGGACATGTTTTTGAGAACATATGGTAATAGAAGACTTCCTTCTCTACCATGAGCCTAAATCAATATCGGTACAGACTCTATGTTTTCTACTTGTCATAATATATTAGACACAAATACCACACAGAGACCCCAATGGCCCTTGAGAGCAGAGCTACTTCAGAGATGTGTACACACTCTGCAAATGTCGCAACCTTCCATGCACATGATGTACTTGCCCATAATCACGTACTACGTATCAGAAAATGTGCATTGCTGTTTAAACAAATCAGCAAATGTACTATAGATTGTAGAAGGAAAAACTTTTATTTATTGTGAAAATATCATACAGATGGGTTACAATTACATAATTTGCAATAACTTGTATATGTCTGAGACAAGCAGAAATGGTCAGATAAGTTTATTTTAGGAGGAATGAACCTCTAGATATGGATTCAAATGGTTTTTCTTTCATGCGGTTGTTTCTAACATATTCATAAGATGATTTCTTTGTTGCTTTGTATGTCCCTCTCCCAAAGTATAACCCATTTTCACTGTATTTGATGTAGGAAAAAAATTTTAATGAGATTTCCACTGGCCCTTTAATCTTGTATACTCCTTATATTATATAATTATATCACTTACTTTTTCATTCTTAGTAGCATATGTTAATTCTATAGAGGGTTTATTTATACACATACATGTACATATGCAATGAACCTCAATCTCATAAGGTAATGGTATTGGTTCATATCTTCAATCTATTTATCATTTTTGTGGGGTTTTTTTGTCAGTCATGGGGCTTGACCTCTGAGTTTGGGTGCTGTCCCTGTACTCTTCAGCTCAAGAAGAGTGCTCTACAGATTGAGCCAGAGTGCCACTTCTGATTTTCTAGTGGATTTTTGGAGATAAGTATCTCACAGGGGCTGGGAAGGTGGCTCAATGGTAGAGGACTTGCCTTTCATGCATGAGGCCCTGGGTTCGAGTCCTCAGCACCACATAAGAAAAAAGAAAAAAGCCAGAAGTGGAGCTGTAGCTCAAGTGGTAGAGCTCTAGCCATGAGCTGAAGAGCTGAGGGACAGCGCCCAGACCCAGAGTTCAGGTCCCACAACAGGAACCCCCCCAAAAAAATAGAGTCTCACAGATTTTCCTGCTCAGGCTGGCTTTGAACCGCATTCCTTAGATCTCAGTCTCCTGAGTAGCTAGGATTACAGGCGTGAGCCACAAGCATCCAGCTTTTTATAATTTGTGAGAAACTACATACATTTCCATAGTATGAAATGATATTCCTATGAATTGTGTATAAGTGATCACTTTATTTTGCCAGCATTTTTATTTGTGTTCTTGGTGATAGACATTGTCATTGAAGTGTGAAAAATTCAATGTCCTTTGGCTTTGCATTTCCTTTATGCCAAGGATGTTGAGCATCTATTTTTGTATTTTAATTGGCCCCATATACTTCCAGATGTCAGGAATATCTTTAAATTTGCTTGCCAATGTGTTCATTGACATTACTTAAGAGTTTAGATTTCTACCCTTCCTTCATATTCTGATAATTAAGTTCTTGGCTGATGTTAAGCTAATCTGTAAGCCATCTATTCACCCTAGTTACTGTTTATTGTGTTGTGCCACATTTTTAATTCAGTGTAACCCCATTTGTCAAATTTTGCTCTTATTTACTGAGATATTTGAAGTTTTATTCAGTAGCTTACTGTCTAAATAAAATGTTTCTTCTTTTATGTTGTCTGTAGTGTAGTGTTTTATTTTACATTTTAGCTCTTCAATTTTTATGGGCTAGAAAAACAAGGACCATTCACAACTTAAGGCATACTGGAATACCTGGAGACAGTGTCCAGGAGAAGATGACTGGAATTGTGGTCAGAGAGAGAGAAGCTCTGTGAGTGGAAATATTTACTCACCACAAATGCTGCCCTTGTGTACACATGTGGGACCTTTGGAGCCAGAGCGATCCTGCTTGTCTCATGGACTAGAAGTCTCCTTGAAGCCAGCAGTTGTTTCAAGTACTCAGAAAGTAATCTTGTGAAGTGAATCAAATATCCATTTGATGTTTTTAAGAATCAACGATATAGGGCTGGGAAGGTGGCTCAGTGGTAGAGCGCTTGCCTTGCATGGATGAGGCCTTGGGTTCGATTCCTCAGCACCACATAAACAAGAAGAAAAAAGCCAGAAGTGGCGCTGTGGCTCAAGTGGTAGAGCGTTAGCCTTGAGCTGAAGAGCTGAGGGACAGCGCCCAGGCCCAGAGCTCAGGCCCAACAACCGGACCAAAAAAAAATCAACAATATATTAAATAAAGCTACAATTTACAAATTGTCCACATACACTAATAGGAATCCTTATGCATTTCTGATCACAATAAGTAATGGAGGAAAGATTTTACCTGTTATTGGATTAACAGATATCTCCCTAGAGTAAATTTACATATCCCTGATGCCATAAGGATATCATGGAGTAAAATATAGACATTGTGACTTGATGAGTCTTTTACAAGGTATCCTACACTTAGACTTGTTAGAGTTGGTGAATTCTTCAAAACATGCAGCCTAACTCTGCTGACCATCTACTGGATGTTTGCCAACATCCACCTGGCACTGAACTATCTGTTCAAAATATGAGTGCCAATTTTAATAATGTGAAACTCTTTTTTTTTTCGTTTTTAAACATTTTTATTTTATTTTATTATAAAAATGCTGTACACAGGGGTTCTAGTTACATGAGTAAGGCAATGAGTACATTTCTTGTCGAGCATTGTTACCCCTTCCCACTACCCCTTCCCTCCCCCAGCTCCTTCACCCCTCCCCACACCCCCTGAAGTTGTACAGTTCATTTCTTTTTTTATGATTTTTTCTGAAGAGTTCATTTCTTGTGGGTGTCCTTGTTCATTTACCTAGTTAGTGGCAAAGCTTGGACTGGAATCCACATTCTTTGACTCCTATGTTGGGCGTATATCTACTATTTCACCCAGATTTAAAGCTTTTTGTCAAAGGCTGTGAGAAAAATTCAATACTCGGTTGTGTTCAGTTTTAATAGGGAAGAAAGATATATGGCAGGGGTTGTAGGTGATTCGTAAATTGATTTCAGTGTTTGTCATGCTGTTGCTCAGGAAAAACTAGCAATGGAACAGAAAGAAGCATACAAACAAGCCATAAGCAATGCTTAGAGTCTGAGAAAGGACTTTGATACTGAGCATGGTCGAGTGTGTGTGGTGTGGCTCAGCGTGTGTGCCAGCAGTATTGTGATAAATCTCAAGTTAGTGCCTCCTGGACCTTTCTTTTTTTTTTTAATTTTTTATTTTTTTTAATTGTATTTTATTTTATTTGAGAACATACTGTACAGAGGGGCTACAATTACATGGGCAGGATAATGCATACATTTCTTACCAACATTGCAGCCTCCTCCTTTGTTTACCCTTCACTTCCCTTCCCCGCCTCCCCCCTCCCCCCACCCAATTTTACCCCCCTCCCCCCACCCAATTATACCCCCCTCCCCCCCCCCACACCGACATTGTAAAGCTGGTTTTGACATGACATTTTGTACTTCTCATTGTTGCAACAGGTCCACCTGAATCAAAAGCATTGGAAATAGAGCCTGAAAATGGAGTGCTCAGATCAGAGAAGCACCCTCACTGGTTATTTTCAGCACCCTGTTTTATGTGCCATGAAGATGCTGGCTTAGGCTGGCCCTTTAGAGTGTGCTGTTTACAGCTGTGGAATCTTCGGAATCTTTTTTTGTGCCTCTACTTTTGAATGAAAAAATGTTCTCTTAATCCAACTTCAACTATTTGATGCATGAGAATAAGAATTAATATTTATGAAGGGGGCACCTGATTCTATCTGAAAGGAGTTTCCCTAACCTATATATAGACAGAGCAAGGATAGCTTATAGCAGATTGTGAGACTTTAATCAAACAGGATTATTTGGAAAAGAGCTCGTTGTTCTAATACATTGCATAGATATGAACCACCTACAGTGTAACAGCATTCCCCCAGGCACTGGAAAACCCAAGCTCTGCTGCTCTCCAGGGAATGGACAGTTGGTCATTAACACTAGAAATCCTAAACAGGTTCAGTAGGTGTGAAGTCCTCATGGGCTCTAGACACAATGAAATTCTTCCCAACTCCAGTTTGAACTTCATACCTTAGGACCAATTCACAAAGTGAGATTTTTGTGGGGTTGTTAGGCACTTTGAGACGTTTAGAATGTTTTTGACTCTTTTTGGAGCCCACTCTTGTGGCAACCCTAGCATTAGTTTAAGATCTAAAGCCAGAGCCAGCTGTAGCACCTTGTGTTGGCCCACAGGCAGAAACTGTGCAATCTATATATTGTACTAATCACCCACAGTACCTGTTTGATTGGCAAAGCTGATATTCGAATTTTTTGTATTATCTGAGACAAACCCAACATCAGTTCTGTCAGGAGAAGCTTACGAGATGAGTAAGGAGAAGCCTCGTAACTTGTCTTGCTTTCTTTCATTTTTTAAATTGTGAAAATACCATACAGAGGGGCTACAATTACATGGGCAAGGTAATGAGTATATTTCTTATCAAGGATTGTAGCCTCCTCCTTTGTTTCCCCTTTCCATCCCTTCCCATCCTCCACCTGCCCCCCCCAATCCTCCCACCCGCCTACCCCCACCCATGAGATGTATAAGTCGTTATGTCTTGCTTTCTGTACCTAGTGGCACATATTAATATATATGGTGAGGCTAAGGATGGGTCAGAGTTCCCCTTACTCTTGTGTCCTCTTGTTCTGTCTAGGACAACTTTCCTTTAAAAATGTTTTTATTGATACAGGTGGACCCATTGCAACAATGAGATGTACAAGTCATTATGTCGAAAACGAACTTTACAACTTTGGTGTGGGGGTGTGGTGGAGGGGAGGATTGGGGGGGTGGAGAGAGGATGGGAAGGGATGGGAAGGGGAAACAAAGGAGGAGGCTACAATTCTTGATAAGAAATGTACTCATTATCTTGCCATGTTATTGTAACCCCTCTGTACAGTATTTTCACAATAAAAAAAGAAAAAAAATGTTTTTATTGATATTATAAAGGTGATACACAGAGGGGTTACAGGTACATAAGTTTGGACAGGTTCTGAAAGATTAAACATTAAAGTAGAGAGATGGGACCTTTTTCATTCCCATTAGAGCTGAACAGTCAAGCACTGGAATAGAGCTACAGCTAGGCAACCACTCATGCTCATCTGCCAGGAGAGTTTTCCATCTTCACCACGTATTGAGTTCCTGATATTCAGTGGAGCCCAGCCCACACATAATACTATTTGATAGTAGTAGGATATGTTTACCTACACCAGGAGATAGACAAATGCTTGAGGGGCAATGGTAGAACTTGCTTCCATGACCAAGAAGTCACAACAGCTCCCTGTGTTAGGATTGAGATTAGGGACTGAAAATTTTGTTATCCCTTTCCTATTTTCATTTCCTTCTGGGATACTCTGGTGCTGGGTATACTCTGTAGTTTAAATAAACTTGGCTATGGAGGCTCAGTCAGAGGTGACAAAGGAGTCTTTATTGGAGTGCTAGTTATGTGCAGATGACCAATTACAAAGACCTGCAGCCACCAAATACACTGAACTCAGGAAACAGACCAAAGGAAAACAATACTAGCAAACCAATTCAGCTCCAATGGATTGCTGAGTTGGGATGAGATGATGACTAGAGAAGAGCCAGGAGACATAAAACAGGACATGAACATGGAGATACGTGACATAGCATAATGGCTCCTGAGCAGGCCCATGCCTAGGTAGTCTTTTCAGGGGGCAGTATCAAGGAAACTCCTGGTCCCAGGCACTGGATGGACAGGCTTAATCGCCATTCATCCAGATACCCACCCAGAATTTTAAATTTTGCCATTACCAGTTTATTGTCTTACCAGTAAATTTTGTGCATTCTTGTGTATTTTCTTGTTCACTAATGTAGGTATCTTTTGGACTAAAAGACTTCAGTATTTTTGTAGAATAGGTATGGTGGAGGTATAGTCTCTTAACTGCATCAGTCTGGAAATATGTTTGTGCATTTGTCCTTTATCTTTCTCTTGTGAAAGATATCTTTGAAAAGTACCGTTGTCATGGTAGATAGAATGCATTTTTTTCAGTTCTGTAAAGACTTCCTGCCAAACCCTGCTGGCATCTGTGTATTATATTTAGGACTCAACTGTTAGAGAAACAGAGACACACCTAAGTATTAGATCCATTTCTCTTCTAAGCTAGAGAATCTTCCATAAAAAATTCACTTTTGACAGCTTGATCATACAATAGCTTGCCATATATGTGTAGATGTTATTGTCAAAAATTTGATTAACATTTTATGTTTTAGTTGGTATCATGTATTCTTATTCTTGTGTATGTAGGAATTTAAAATTCTGTCATTACTTATTAGAACAAGCATTTTAACTTGTTAGCATCCTCATCATTTCCTAAATCCACAAAACACTGATATTAACTATTATTTATACTGTTGTCAACTTTTGACAAAACTTCTTTCACATGTCTCCTCATCCTTGCTTTCAGTTTAGTACTCGACTAGATTTCCTTCAACGTAACTATTTTCTTCTATTTAGAAGACATCACTAAGTTAACAGGCATGAATTGAGAAATTTTAAATATGTATATATATATATTATACCATATGTTGAAAAAGTTAATATTCTCATTTGAATTTCCATGTTGCTACCATTGTTTACTCCTTTGAACAATTCGTTTTTACTTCCTTATATTAATTTCCTTAAAATGTGCACACATACATATATCAAAAGTGTACACAAAGAAAGAAATGTACTTTAATCCTTTTTACTCCTGTTTTCTTTCCTATCCACAATTTTAATCTAAAAATATTGTGAATATAATAGTGATTACTCCTTTTTGTCCTACTGGCCTTGGAATTGGAATTTCAATGTAGAGTTTGCTCACAATTCATTCCTCTTCCCCCATGTTTGATGTTCCTCTGTTCAGAATGATTTCCTTAGAGTTGAATGAATCCCTTTGTGCTACATGAATGAAAATAAAATTCCCTCACCTGATATTTGAGCTCTTGTTCTGATTGATATTGCAGGACGTGTTGTTCACAATGTTGGGTGTGTGAGCAGAGCTTACTATGGAATCTTCTCTAAATGACACTTTGCTTCTGAAAGATGTTCTTAAATTGAAATATTTGTTAGTTAGCCTGACTTCCCATATAAACACATAACCTAAACTGGGTGACTCGAACACAAATTTTAATTTTATTTTCAATTCCCTGGCTTGAATTTGGGGCCGTGGAGTTGTACCTGAGCAGCTTTGTACTGAAAGCTAGCATTTTACCACTTGAAACAAAGCATCACTTCCGAATTTTGAGTGGTTAATTGGAGATTAATATTCCATGGAGACTTTCCTGCCAGTGCTGGATTCTAACTATGGTAGTCAGATCTCAGACTCCTGAGTAACCAGGATTACAAGTGTGAATCACTGGTGCCCAGCAAAACAAAAGTATTTTCACACACATATGGAAATTGTTACCCCAAGAAAAAGACAACTGAATACTTGATGTCTTATGAGAGTCTATTTCATATTTAAGGGACAAGTTTGTGCTGTGGTGCATGTGAAAGTGGGCATAAAGTAAGCTGTCTCAGAGCTTAAGTAAGTTTCTGAATCTCATGCATGACAAATTCCCTTCATGTCCTTACTTATTCCTATTTACAAACATAAGTATAATATTTGCAATTTATCCTGATTGGAGATAATGTTTTAACATATTCATTGGCAGAGAAGTAAGCATTCAAACAATCAAAATCTTAAGTTTTGAAAAACTCCCTAAATTTCAAGCTGCTCATTATGCAGCTTGATTTTCAAGAACTATAATTCGTTTTGGGATTGGCTTTTTCTGTTGAAGAAATGAAAAAAAACTATAACTTGACCTTGGGATTTGATATTTATGTGGTTCAATATGGAAGTTGGACAGCATTTAAAAATCCCTTCATTTGCCTCTTTAGGAAGTACGAGATCCTTAACCAGTCTTGTATGAGAAACTGTAAGACTATGGCAGCATTTACAAGACCACCAGGATTAAAATCTGCCCAGATTGGGACACTACTGGACCTCTACAAGATTGCATAGGTGAAAGTGGGACGAGTGAAGTAATATCTTAAAATGTCTAAATTGGTGCCGTTTCAGGTGTTAGAAAAGAATGAAAAGAGGCTGAGAAAATGCAGTCGCCATGGAGACGCAGCCAGTATGGGCATCAATTAACCCTCAAAAGCAAGGCTTAGAACAATTTACCAGATCCCAACCGTGGCTCCTTGCCCCCGGTTACCCTGAAAGCGAACCATTCAGGAGTATGCAATGCCTTGACTCAACCACTTCCACAGCCCTCATGGGCTGGACGCCGGGTTACAACCAGGTTTACAAGGGGAAGAAGCTAGCTGAACAGATGTTTCAAGGACTTATTCTTTTTTCTGCAATAGTTGGATTTATCTATGCATAAATGGCCGAACAGTTTGGATGGACAGTCTATATAGGTATGGCCGGATTTGCTATTCCATGTTTGCTGATGCTTCCTCCATACCCATCTATGCACGACATCCCTTCAAATGGTTATCTGTTCAAGAATCAAGAACAGAAGACAAGAAAATTGGGGATAGAAAAATTAAGAGGTATGTTAAAAAAATTCATTGGGTTTTTACATTTGTTTTCTCTGAGATGAGCTAAGTTGACATCATACCCAAATCATGAGCCTAAAACTCCCTATGCTCTTAAACACAGATTTCTTTATATTTTAGTTTTCTTTATATTTCTTTTTTGTTATTGTTTTGTTTTCTACCCCTAGTTAATTGAGTGTTGATTAGTTACAAAATAGTCTCCTATTGTTCACTTCTCATTTTGAAGAAGAAGCCAAAGCCAAGCCTGTCATAGTAGCACTAGCCTGGCCCTTCTCCTAGCCATCTGTGAGCATTCATGAGTGACAGTCAGGTTCAGCACATTCTTGGCTTTGCTTCTGTCTTTTTTGTACTTTTTTAATTCTAAAAATGCTGTATAGAGGGGTTACAGTTCATGAGCAAGGTAATGAGTACATTTCAGCTCCCCTATGAACCAGAAATCCCACTTTGGGGCATTTACAAAAGGATCACAAACAAGGCCATACTCAGGCTACCAGCACAACTATGATTATAACAGCATTATTTAACATAGCTAAGATATTGAACCAAACCATATGTACTTCAATAGATGAATGGATCAAGAAAATGTGATATATATATATATATATACATATATACATATACATACATACATACTATATATACATATATAAACATACATACAATGAAGTTTTCTTTATATTCCAAAGGCAGTTAGAAATAACTCAGTTGTATTTGACTTACAAATATTTTAGACAAATATTTTAAACTTTTGGAAAAAAAAAGTACATGTATGCAATGTTTCTTCCAGGTACAAATAATAATAAATGCCACATAAATGACAGCCAAAAAGGAAAAGGTATGATAGGAAAAAGGTGTATTTAGGAACATAATTTTTGTGATATCAAAGACTATGCATTCAAAGATAATAGGCTACTTATAATCTAATTGGCTTGAAAAAGGGAATGCAAAAGTTACAGTAGATTACTGGTTTATTTGGATTTTTAAGCCCTATCAATAATTTCCTTTAAAAATTGGGAAGTTGAAGCCGGGCGCTGGTGGCTCACGCCTGTAATCCTAGCTACTCAGGAGGCTGAGATCTGAGGATCGCGGTTCAAAGCCAGTCCGGGCAGGAGAAACCGTGAGACTCCTATCTCCAATAAACCACCAGAAAACCGGAAGTGGCGCTGTAGCTCAAGTGGTAGAGCGCTCGCCTTGAGCTGAAGAGCTGAGGGACAGCGCCCAGGCCCAGAGTTCAAGCCCCACGACCGACAAAAAAAAAAAAAAAAAAAAAAAAAAAAAAAAAATTGGGAAGTTGAAAATGACTTTAGAGTGTGATAATATGTTGAACTGTGTGGTTCATACATAATAATACCAGTTACTAAGGAAAATTATCTCTAAGTACCCATCAAAACGCAGGGAATAATTTGTAGTTTAAGTGGTAAAGTACTAGCCTTGAGGAAAAAAGCAAAAAGTGAATAAGGCTCTGAGTTTGTCAACCTGAACTAGCATGTGTGTGTGTGTGCGCGTGCACACACACACACACACACACACACACACACATACACATACACGCACACGCATGCTCATGTGCAAGGGATGTTGAAAGACTCAGAAAGAGAAATGGAGTGTAAGTCCTTTCATATGTATATTAGATCTAAAATATGACCATGAAATTTGAAAAAAGTAAAACACATGTCCATTAATTATATATGAGTTCAGACTATATAGTACAGAAAGCAGTAAAATTTTATGTTGAATTAATTTTTTGTGAAAGTATTGTACAGAGGGGTTACAATTACATGGGCAAGATAATGAGTACATTTCTTATCAAGCATTGTAGCCTCCTTCTTTTTGTCCCCTTCCCATCCCTTCCCATCCTCCCCCGCCCCCCCCCCCCAATCCTCCCCGGCGACCACCCCTCTGCACCAAAGTTTTAAAGTTCATTTTCGACATAATGACTCAATTTTATGTTCTAACCTCTCTGACATAACAGTATCATATGCAAACAGTAAAAAGATGAAGCATATCTTGTCCTTGGGTAGGTGTTAAAGGAGACATGGAAAGAGGCAAAGTAATAGGGAGTAGATGGCTTGGAAAATACAACATAAGATTCAATGCACATATGTGAAAATGGAACTAGGAAAGAAAGGGGATGGGTGGGGTTTTTATAGACTAGAAGAGTCGATGGACACTATGACAAAGTCTAAGAGGCATTGTAAAAACCAATTGATACATTGTACAACTGTTTAAAAAAACTATCCATGAGGCCTGTAATTCTAATTACTCAGGAGGCTGTGAAATGAGGATTGTGGTTTGAAGCCAGCCATGGCAGAAAAGTTCATGAGACTCTTATCTCCAACAAAGTACTCAGAGAAGGCTGGAAATAGTGCTGTGGCTCAAGTTGTACAGGGCTAACCTTCAGCACAGAGAGGTTTTGGAACAGCATTTTGATCTTGATTTGAAGTGCCAAGACAGGCACAAAAACAAAACAAATCAAAAGATAAAAAGAAACAAACCAAAAACAAAAAAGATCTTAATTTTTATATTTTTGAAAATTACAAGAAAAACCCATGTTCCACCTACTTCAAATAGTTAGATAATATACATTACATGGCTGTGCTTATGATGGATGGAAATTTTCTCATTCATGTAGCATCTAATGTTCAGTCGAGGCATGGTTTTTCATGCCTCCCAGGCTATGACTTGTGTAGGCTGAGGTTATGGGCTTGGAGCTGCAGATGCTGATACCCTTCTCAACCAGTGTTTCACCTCTTAACAGGGCAGTCATACCCAAGGGCTCCTTCAACTGCAGCTTCATGACCTCTTCGTGGTCCTGTGGACCCAGTTGGGGGTGCCATCCTGGATACATGTGATTTGAAGTAAGTTCATTCTACTCATCCTCTATGCCAAAAGAGTCAAGTGTGAGAGGGTTTGCAGACATTTGAAGTAATGTACATACACGGTGCTCCAGTGGCCCCACATACCTACCCAGCATATGCCTGTGTATCCTAGGATTATTGTTCTGGAGCAGGGGATGCTTCCAACATATTCCCTAACTAGTGCTTCACCTGCTAAAGTGAATAAATGATTGAGAGCCTCTTGTTTACCTTAAGGAAATCTAAATTCCTGATATGTGCCAGGCCACAACAGATGCCATCCCACATGCCCCCCATTTCATTTTATGTTAGACATCTCCTGCCACACTGTGGGAACCAAATCACTGGTGAGCAGTTGTGCATGTATGTACACACATTCACACTAAGGCATGTACATAGTGTCAGATTTGACTGGTTGTATACTATATATTATAGTACCAAAGTGAAAGAAGACTTGGAGATTCCTTGACTATGAGCTGTCCTGTTTTGCTATTTAGCTGTGTCCTGTATAGCCCAGGGTTGTGGGATTCGAAGTGGGCATGCGTCCACCTTCCACAACCAGTGATCCTCCTCCTACAGGGAGAGCATACCCAAAACCCTGTTCTTTCCCTCTTGGACTAACATCTTGCAGGTCCTTCTCTGAAGACCGAGGTGACAGTGCCATTCCAGATGCCCTAGTTTCTAGGCAAATAGGACCACTCTTCCTTTGTGGTAACTGAATATTTGTGTGGGGTTGAGTGAGTATATCATTGTGCTTGTGTATACACCAGTTTGTGGAACACAAGGACCTGTGGCAAGATTTTCCCACTTGGGTGCTGATGCCAGCCCAAGGGAAGAAAAGCATAGAGAGTAGGTCTTTCATGTCTCCCTTGCAGAGTATGGCCTGTGCTGCTTGGGATTACGGGGCTGGAGTTTGGCATGGTGCTGCACTTTCTAACCAGGGCTTATCCTGTTACAGGGAAGCCATACAAGGCGGCCAGTTTTTCTTCACTTTGGGACCTCTGGCTTTCTGGTATGAGTCAGCCCATGTGCAGCTATATGTGCCTATGTCCTTCTCAGTAAGTGGTTCCACTCCCGGTTGGAACTGTGGGAATCCAGTTGTGATATGTGTTGTGCATGTGTGTATACACATTCACAGGAGGGCACAAATGTGGTGCCAGAGTGGCCTTGTTGTACAATATATTGGATCCAGAAGAAGGGAAGCCATAGCTTGTCCTTTTTCCTTAGCTGGCTAATTTCAGTGTAGCCTTGGGAGGCCTTCAATTCAAAGTAAGTGATTCCATTCCCTCCTCTGTCCTGTGAAAATGAAATCATGGGTCAGGGATTTTGTGCATGTGTATACACATGTTCCCATGAAAGCACTTAACCTATTTTTAAATTAGATAGGTCCTAGGTGTTTTTGGACCCAAGAGAAAAAGGATGGGGTTGGAGACTGTAAAACATCCCTTTCACAGGCCTGTGGAGCCGGGCTTATATGCCTGGGACTTGGGGTGCTGCCTACCTTCCTAAATGTGCTTACTCCTGCTAAAGAGAGGTCGTGCCTGGTAGCTTGCTCTTCACCATGTGGACTACTGTCTTGCTGGTCCCTTCTGATAGGCCTATGCGCCAGTACACACTTTCATAAGAGGGCACATACATGATGCCAGATAGGCCTGATTGTGGGCATATTGGGCCTGGTCCTGTGTCCATACCCCTGTAATTCCTTTGTAGCCTGGGGTTATTAACTTAGATCTGGGTATGTTGCTACCTCCCTAACTAGTCGTTTACCTGGTACAGTGACTTCATAGTGAGGACCTCTTCTTGTTCATGTAAAGGAACTCTTTATTCATGATTTGTCAGCCTCAGAGACAGTGCCATCTGAGATATATCCATTTTCATGTAAAGATTGCTCCCACCCTGCCATTCTATGGGAACCCATTCATGGAATGTGGACACATGATTGTGTCTATGTGGTGCCAGTTGGACTAAGGGTGGGCTCTAGAGGGCAGAAGAGATGGCACATTGGAGCTTGGAGTATGTCCACCACCCTTCCCAACTATAGCCTATATACTGGGATTATGAGCCCTGAGCAGGGGATACTGTTGCTCACCCCATCCAGTGCTTCCCCTTCCACAAACAGGTCATGCCCAGTAGCCTGTTTTTCTTAATCTTGCAAACCTCTAGCTTCATGATTTGTGTTGTCCTAGATGCAGGTACCATTTGCAGATGACCCCAATTCAAAGGAAGCTGTTCCTCTCCTGCCCTTGCCCTGTGGGAACTGAATTGCAAAACAAAAAAGAAAACATTACGAACTAGTAAGTAGTGGGGTACTTGAAGTTATTTCACAAGTGAGGGTCCTTATTAAGGCTTCTTACCCCCTTTTTTCTTCCTTGAAAAATTTTCCAGTGTACTAAAAATCATCACAAATACTTATGACAGTGCATATTAATTGTGATGTACTTCATATTATGTATGAAAATTTTCTTCATGAATTTTAGTCAGTGGTGTTTGATAACTTTTACTCCTCTATATGCAGTTTGCATAATGATAAAGTTGGTATCAATATCCACATATATTCTTATATAATCCTTCTCCAATCATTTGGTATTGTCCAGTATATTTTTAACGTTTCCCTCGTCTGACAAGTGTGATATCTCTTTATTGTTCCTGATAGAATATTTTTCATAAATATTGCCACATCACATATGCCTTTTCTTGTGAATTGCATGCTCAGATATTTTATTCAATATCATGTATCCTATCTGTCATCTTCTTGATTGAAATGTTCCTTTGTTGAATACATACTATTTAAATGTCTTCAGCCTTAAGAGAGGATGTTTATATTTTTCTTGATATTACTTACTCAACCAAAGGTGTTGCTGTAATGTAAACTTATTGATATTTTCCGACCTTTGTATTCATTTCCTTGGGGAAAATCTCCATTCTTAAAATGTACTCTTATTTCATTCTTAAAGCTTTTAAGTGTTGCTTTCTACCTTTGCCTCTTTGTTTTTAGGAATTGTTTGCTACGGCTTTAAGTTAAGGTCTATTTTGTATCTTATTCCATATAAATAGATAGCTCATCCAAGTAGCTATTTGTTGAATAGTCTAATGTCAAATCTCAGGATTCTACATGGGCTTGTACTCAATTCTCTACCCTGTGTAATTCTTTTTCTTCAGCTGTAATACCAGATTGTCTTGATTACTAGGCTTTAGTATAACAAATCCTCATTTTGAGTTATGGTGTGTCCCCAAAATTGTTCTTTCATATTCTTTGTGTCTTTTGATCTTTAGAAATCCTTCCCCTCCTCTGTTAGCGGGGACCAAACACCGAGTCTCTTGCATTTAAGGCAAGCACTCTACCACTCAGCAACTCACCTCATAACTTTGAGGAACAACAGTCACTGGGTCCAGGTGAGGTTTGGGGAAGTTTCCCTCTATCAGTAGGAACTCTTGACTTAGGGTCCTTGGTCACAGAATAAAAATTTGCAGAGTAGTCACCATGGTAAGAAAACTTGGCAATACTTTATTGAGTTAGCAAGCAAACAAACAGATAAGCAGATAAACAGGAAGACAGAGGCACACTCAGAGTGTGAGTGCTCTTAACAGTAGGCGCAAAGAGCTCTTTGACATCAGTGGCATTTATATAATAAAAGCAAGTCCTGTCATAAAGCCATATATATAGGTGTTTATCTTTGCTCTTAATCACTCTGGGGTTATACCATCTGAGTTCTTGGTTATTTGGTGATTCAGTCTTTAGTGTATTTCTTTTTTGGGGGGGGAGGGTCCAGTCATGGGGCCTGAACTCTGGGCCTGGGCACTGTCCCTCAGCTCTTCAGCTCAAGGCTAGTGTTCTACCACTTGAGCCCCAGCGCCACTTCTGGCTTTTTTCTTTTTTCTTATGTGTTGCTGAGGAATCGAACCCAGGGCCTCATGCATGCAAGGCAAGTACTCTAACACTGAGCCACCTTCGCAGCCCCTTTAGTGAATTTCTTACAGGAAAGAATGCATATATTTTTGCCATAGAACAGATGCTTATCCTTAAGATGATGAATGCATCCTGAGTTAGAAGCAAAGAAGATAGTGCATGTATTATTCTAAATGTATTATTTCTATCAGAGTTCCTAGATGTCATTTTCCAGGTCTCATTTTTTCTAAGCTATGCAGCCTGAAACTATAAAAAGTCCTGATAAGACTTCTCATAAAATTCCATTCAATTTATAGATTGATTTGATAGAAAACAATACATTCTTTAGATATTGAGTATTCCCATGAATGAATTTTTTTTGGAGGTCCGGTCATGGGGCCTAAACTCTGGGCCTGGGCACTGTCCCTCAGCTCTTCAGCTCAAGG
>NW_027204203.1:2500-20000 GCF_024711535.1 Dipodomys merriami
GAGGAAGAGCACGGAGAGGGTAGGGGAACCCGTGGCCGGGGGGGGGGGGAAGGGCACCACACCGCACCCAAAGCGCGAGGGCACCGCATCACCGACACCCCGCCTGCCGGCCCGGCGGGCACGGGAGCGGCGGCGCGCACACACGGACGGGGAGGAGAGCCAGGCCCCTTCCCCGCCCGGAGGCGGCGCGCCGACGTCCACGGTCCAGCCGGCCAGCCGGCCGGGTCGCGCGTGGCACACACCCGAGCGGCCAGAAAGCCGAGGGTGACGCGCACAACGCAACGCACGCCACACGGCCACGGGGTTTTTCTCCGCCTCCCTCAGAAGCCGGCCCGAATTCACTCGCTCGCACGGACGCGGGGGCCGAGCGCACAACGACCCGCGCCACCGCGGACCGGCGGTGCCGGCAAGGGGTCGGGGGTCTGCGGCGACGACCCGTCGGCGACAAGTCACACCGGCCAACGGCGGCGGCCGGAGGCGGCGGCAGGGACCCCGGGAGGCGGGCGACACCAAACCCAACGCACGCGAGCACGCTCACGCGCGGACACCGCCGGCACAGAGCGGACGGGGCCAGGCACGGGAACCGGGGTCGCGACGGGCACGCGGCGGCGACACGCCGGGAGAGCACAACGCCCCGGATCCGGGACCGGGGCGGGGGACGAAGCCACACGGCTCGAGACGGAGGAGACGATGCGGGCAAGCCTCTGGCACGGCGAGCAGGAGGGAGGCGCGGGAACCCAGGACGACATCGCGCAGGCACGCGAGGCGGCGCCCAGCGGGAGGAGACACGTCACGCCGGCTTCGGGCCCCCGGACGGCCAACTCCCGAGCGAGGGACGCACGCGGGAATCTCACCGCCACCGCCCCCGTGGCGTACCGGCGGTCCCGCTGGCAGGAGCCCTCGCGTCGTGAGCAAAACCGATCCGGGAAGACCCTTCAAAAGCCACCGCCGCCGCGACGACGTGCCTCCCCCACACCGGGAGGGCAGCCTCACGAGCCGAGCGCCGTCCCCCCCCACCAAGAGAACACACCACACACGCCCAACTCGACCGTCCGCCGGTGGCCGGCCACCAAGGCCAAACCGGTGAGGATCGCGGAAGGCTGATGCGGGTGAGGAGGGCATGCCGGAAGCCCAATAAGAGCAGCGGGGAGGGTCATCGGGTCGGGTCACCGGGGTGAGAGGCGAGCGAGCGAGCGAGCGGCCACCCCCCCCACGGGCGGGTGGCGCAGCCGCAAACCAGCGGGGAGGTGAGACCTTTCCGGGCACAGCCGGCACGCCAGGGAAACGAACGCGGGATCTCACCACCCCCAACTCCTGGGCGGTCCCGCGCAACGCCTGGGACACCGAGCCGGCCGACCAGCGGACCGGAAACCCCCACCGCGGCAGCGGCGGGCCCCCCCAAAAGAGGCCCGAGAGGGAAAAGGCAGCTCGCACACGCCTCAAAGACCCCGCGAGCGCCCGCGGAGCCACCCGCGCCAGCAGGGCCCCACCGCACCCATCCACACCGCCGGACACGGCACCCATCATCGACCGCCTCTTTTTCGGCCGCGTGAGCAAGGGCCCACACACACCGGGATCCTCGGCTCCGGAGGGCCAGAACCCCCCCGAGCGGCACACCACCACGGGCACGGCGGCCCCGGAACACCGCGGGGCCCGGCGCCCGGCACGGCGCCGTCGTCGCCAACGGGCGGCGGCCCACACAGACGCTCGGGAACAGCGTCGCCAGGGGCCGGAGGGGGAGGGGGACGGGACCCCCCAAAAACCCCACGGCACCCCAAGCACGAGGCCGGGAAGCCACACACCACACGCCCTCGCATCGCGACCCAGCACAGGCTCCAGGCTCCGCCACTCGACACACCGCGCGCGAGGCAGGGGCGGGGACGGATCGGGAACGTCCTCCACTCACCACACCAGACGACGGCCCGGGAGAGGCCCCGCGGGACCCTCCCCCAGCTCGGAGGGGGGAGGCGCGGGCACGCAGTTACCAACGCGGGCAGCCACTAACGCTCAAAAGCGGGACAGGGAGCGGCAGGGCCGCGGGAGCCCATCGGGGGCGGGCCCCCGCCAACCCGGCAGCGAACGCCGCCTCCCGAACGAGGATCGCTAGAGAACCTCTCCTCACTCTGAGGGTGGCCCGCACCCAACCCCGACGGGAACCCCGCCGGGACCAGCACACATCAAAGGCGTCCATCCTTCCCACCACGGGTGGCAGGGAGGGGTGGGGCGGGGGGGGTCTGCGGCAGCAGCAACACCAACCCTGGTCGGTCGGCCTTGCCGTGCGGGGCCAGAGCAAAGTCGCGCACACGGGCGGGGAAGCCCGCACAGGCCCGGCTCGCCTCCCACTGCAACATCTCAGGTCCCCCGGTGCAACAAGAGCCAGGTGACACGGCAGGGAAGACAAGCCAGGACCAGGGCCGGCAGCTCATGCGGGGAAGCCACCCGCCCGGCGCAACAAGGGAAGAGCGCTCCTCCTCTGGGGAACCGCCTCGACCCCCCCCAGCAGAGACGTCAATCTCTGCGATAACTTTTTTCTCACTCGCACAAGCCCCACAAACCCAAGGACGGCCGGGACACACCACGGGCAGCAGGCTGGCACAAGGCAACGGACAACGCCGGGATCGGGAACGACACCACCACTCAGCCTCAGGCACCTGAGAGAACCGACCGGGAGCGTTCCGGGAGCACCGCAAGAGGGCAGAGCGCGAGGCGCGGCTTTTCACACCACACAGCACGGGCAAGCACGGAGCACCGACCCTCCCTCTCCGCGGAGAGAGCCGACCCCCGTGCCGATAACGAGTCACGGGAAGAGAGGAGCAAGATCAGGGGCGCCCCCCCTCCTCCAGCGTGTACAAGTCCCCGACCTCACGGCGAGGGCAGGGAGAGCGCAGCCGGACCCGGTTGCCGCACCCCTGCCTCCCCGCACACCACCGGCGCCGGCACGGTGGGACGGTGAGGGCAGGGGCCCACGGGCAGAACGAGAAGAGCGGTCCCATTCGCCATGAATGTCCGTCCCTCGCCTGGCGCAGCTTAGGCCCGGGCCCGAAGGAGATCGCAACGTCACCACATCAATCACACCGAGGGGGCGGAGAAGACAGCCACACGGCACTCGGGAGGCGGTGGGGCCCAGGAAGCTCGGCTCCCGAGAGGGCCAACAGCCTGGGATAAAAGCGTAGCCAGGACAGACAACCTTTCGTGAGTAACGAGCGAGGTAAAAGGAAAAAAAAAAAATAAAAAATAAAAAAATAAAAAAATAAAAAAAATACCACGGGCTTCAGCGTCCCTGGCGCTCGGGATTACCAGGACACCTCCGCCGGGCACAGAGCCGAAAGAAGCTAGAGAGGAAAAAAAGAAAAAGAAAAAGAACCACGGACAGCGCTCGGGAGTAGCGCAGGTCAGCGGCCGACCAGGCCCGCCATCGGGAAGCGGCAGGTCGGGGGAGTCGGAGCTAGGGGCGATAGGGAAAAAAAAAAAAAAAAAAAAAGCCACGGAGGTCGGACGAGCACGACGGCAGGACGGGGATGCCGCACACGCACAGGCAAGGCAAGGCAGGACTCGCCCCCCGCCTTTTCCTCCTCAAGCCGGCCACGGCGAGGGAAGCACACCGCGCGGGCCTACCTATGCACCCCAGGCAACCAACCACTCTCCTCCTCGGCGTGCCGAGGCAAGGGCCAGAATCCGGCACCGGGAGCGGGGGAGAGATCAAGGACGACGGGACTCACTCAGCCACCAACCAACAACCACCACCACCACCACCACCACCACCACCACCACACCCACGAGCCACCACAGGGGCAAGGCCTGCTCAGGGCAGCGGGAGCCCGGGGTGCGGGGGGAAGGGCAGGGGGACCCGGACCGGGAAGAGACGGGAAAGGCCCGGCACACAGCATCCGAGAGAGCCCCAAAAGACCCGCTGACAGCCACCGGGACACGGCATGCCAGCACCCTCCTGCAGGTACAAAATCCTCACGTCACCACGCCAAAACCAGCTGGTCACGCAGGGGCGACAACTCGCTGGCGACAGGGACCTCTCGGAAACCACATCGGGGACACCTGTCCCCAACATGTCCCCAACAGAGCCAGACACGGAACTCTCAGGGACAGCTGGTCGACCACATAAGGCGAAGACAGACGAAGAGAGAGGGCGGGAGCGGGGTCAGGGGACGCACCCGCCCCACTACCCCGGGTGCGCACGGGCTCACGGCACGAGCGGCACGGGGAGCCTTCCCCCGGCAGACGCGAGGCACCCACTCCGAGAGGCACCCAGCCACCACACCCACACCGCGCGGGGTCGGTGGTGAGCGCCCTGCCGCCAGCACGCACACACGCGGGACTCCCGGGCTCGGGTCCCCGACTCCCGAGGTGCTCCCTCCGCCTCGACTTTTCCCCTACGCAGGGCCCACCGGGCAAGTCCCCGCCATCGCGCACACCGCAGACGGTAGGTAGGTAGGTCCCGGCCCCGAGGCTCGCCTCGGCCGTGCCCACGGCTCCTCGCGCCGGAGAAGTCTGTCCTCCGGCCTCCGGGGCCGTGGAGAAGGCCGTGGAGGAAGGCCACACGGGGCCGGCGACCCAGGCCCTCGCGCCCGGCACGCGCCAAGCGCTCACTCGGAGGTGACTCCGACGACCATCCTATGTCGGGGAGGGGCGGGGTGTAGGTCCCGGCCCCGAGGCTCGCCTCGGCCGTGCCCACGGCTCCTCCCGCCGCAGAGGTCTGGCCTCTGGCCTCCGGGGCCATGGAGGGAGACCACACGGGGCCGGCGACCCAGGCCCTCGCGCCCGGCACGCGCCAAGCGCTCACTCGGAGGTGACTCCGACGACCATCCTATGTCGGGGAGGGGGGGGGGTGTAGGTCCCGGCCCCGAGGCTCGCCTCGGCCGTGCCCACGGCTCCTCCCGCCGCAGAGGTCTGTCCTCCGGCCTCCGGGGCCGTGGAGGGAGACCACACGGGGCCGGCGACCCAGGCCCTCGCGCCCGGCACGCGCCAAGCGCTCACTCGGAGGTGACTCCGGGGAGGGGGGGTGGTCCGAGTCCGGGCCGGGACCGGCCCCACCACCTAGCGGCTCACCCGGGGACCCTTTCCCCCGACTCCCGAGACGTCCCTCGTACTCTCCTTCTTTCGCCCTCAAAGACCAGAGTCCAGGGAGGGGAGGAGGACAAGGCGTCGGGCCCAGACAGAACTACGGGAGGGGAGGAGGACAAGGCGTCGGGCCCAGACAGAACTACTGGTCGACCCGACCAAGCCGCCACCCCCGGCACAGACCGGGCACGGAAGAGAGAGCGGCGACTCACGGCCCCACCCCGCGCTCGCCTGCGGGCGCAAAGTCCGACAGAACAGCCGCCCCGGCGCCACAGCGACACCACGGCGACAGTCGCGCCCGGCACCCGGTAGAGGCCGGGCCTCCGCCCGGCTCGCTGCCGCCAGACCTCCTCCTTCACTCGCTCGCTCGGCTGAGAACGAGGGGACTGTCATATCAAGGCGGACGCCAGGGGGAGCACGACAACCGCCTTCCAACGACCGACTCCACCGAGCCGCCGTACCCCGGATCGGCGCGCGCCGGCCGGCTCTGAGCTCCGGAGACACAGAACACGGAAACGAATCGCCTCACTCCCCACCGCCACGCACCGAGAGGCACAACCTAGGTCAGGACCTGCAGCCGGGTCCTCTCTGCGACCTCACGAACGACACCAGAGCCACCAGAGACCTAGACCGAGATCGAGCCGCCGCCGCCGCCGCCAACCGCGACCAAAGTGAAACCAGGAACCAGGACGGGAGTCGCCCGAACGGAGCGGCCCGAACCCGAGAACCGGGAAGCCGGGCTCGGTCCCAAGCAGGAAGGGGCGGCAAAGACGGCAGGCCTGCACCACGAGAGAAAACGAACCGGCCACCCGCACGACCTCCGCCGCCCGTGGCAAGACCCCCACCCCCACCCAACATGGCCAGAAAAGGGCAAGTGAGCGCTCGTCCCACCGTCTGCCCGCCCGTCTTTTTTTTTTTTTTTTTGGGGGGGGGGGTGTTTGTACGTTTTGTTTTCTTTTTCCCCCAGATGGAAACCAGAAAGAAACAACAACAACAACAACAACAACAACAACAACAACAACAACAAAAAACTCCCAAAGATGGGTCGGCTCCAGCAAGAGACGAGCCCTCGGGAGGCACCCCGCTCACTTGTGAAAGTCCGCCGCCCGCCCGCCCCACAACACGCTCCCTCCCCCCGCCCCCACCCGCCCCCCCCCCCCTTCACAGGCAGGGAAAGGGCAGGGGGAAGGCCAGAGAGAGGTTTCTTCTAACACAGAGAGGGTAGGTACACGTCACGCACACAGGTCTGGAAACCCACGGTGACAGCGCCATGGGAAGCGTGAGTCCACTCACCCATCACTAAATGACAGGAAAGCCAAACGAGAGCCGCTGGCTGGGCAGAAAAGGCCTTTGACAAAATTCAACATTCATTCATGCTAAAAGCTCTGGAGAAAATAGGAATAGAAGGAACATTTCTAAAAACAATAAAAGCCATTTATGACAGACCAATAGCCAATATTATACTTAATGGGGAAAAGCTACAACCAATTCTCCTAAAATCAGGAACAAGGCAAGGATGCCCACTGTCTCCACTCCTCTTCAATATAGTCCTAGAACCCTTAGCCAGGGCAATAAGGCAAGAAAAAGACATTAAAGGGATCCGCATAGGGAAAGAAAAAGTTAAACTATCCCTTTTTGCAGACGACATGATACTATACCTCCCTCCACGATCCCTAAAAGTCCATCCCGAATCTCTTAGAAATCATAACTCTCTTCGTCAAAATAGCAGGATACAAAATAAACCCACAAAAATCAGTTGCCTTCCTATACACTGATAATGTACAGGAAGAGAGGGAAATAAAGGGAGCAACCCCATTCACAATAACCTCCCGAAAAATAAAATATTTAGGAATTAACCTAACCAAAGATGTAAAAGAACTATTTAATGAGAACTATAAAAAGTTAAAGAAAGAAATTGCAGAAGACACTAGGAAATGGAAAGACCTCCCATGCTCCTGGATAGGCCGACTTAATATAGTAAAGATGGTAATACTTCCAAAACTAATATACAAATTCAACGCAATTCCTATTAAAATCCCAATGACGTACATCACTGAAATACAGAAAACAGTCCAAAAATTCATATGGAACAACAAAAGACCTAGAATAGCCAAAACAATTCTAGGGGATAAAGACAATATGGGAGGGCTATCCATGCCGAACTTCAAACTCTACTACAGAGCTATAATAACAAAGACAGCATGGTACTGGCACAAAAACAGACCCGAAGACCAATGGAACAGAATAGAAGATCCAGAAATAAATCCACAGGCCTACAGCCAGCTGATATTCGACAAAGGAGCCAAAGACATACAATGGAAGAAACACAGCCTCTTCAACCGCTGGTACTGGGAAAACTGGGCAGCCACATGCAGAAAACTAAAAGTGGACCCCAGCCTATCACCATGCACCAACATCAACTCAAAATGGATTAAAGACCTTAACATTAAACCTGAATCTCTGAAACTACTGCAGGACAGAGTAGGAGAGACACTTGAACTAATAGGCACAGGAAGGAACTTCCTGAACAGAGTCCCAGGGTCACAACAAATTGGAGAGAGACTCGACAAATGGGACTACCTTAAAATAAAAAAAAAAAAAAAACAAAAACAAAAACAAAAAAACAGCTAGCCTTTTCTAATAGGCTCTGCCACTCTCTCTGGAGCAGGATTCGGGGCATGAGGCGATGAATCTGAACCCGACACACAGGTGTTGGAGGGTAGAGGCATCTTCACTCACATGCCTGTGGTGGAGGACCTGGACCCGAGTGTGGCGGTGCACAGTGGGTGTGGGTGTGTGTGTCTGTGACTCTGTGTGTGTGTGTCTGTGACTCGTGTGTGTGTGTGTGTGTGTGTGTGTGTGTGTGTGTGTGTGTGTGTGTGTGTGTGTGTGCGGGGCTGGGGGGAGGGCAGGTAGGGAACCCTAGGAGGAAAGACAGGGAGAGACAGACGAGGGGCCCCGGCCCAAACAGAGTGGGGGGGTCAGAGGGGCGATCCTATCTCCCGGGGGGGGGGGGTGAAGCATGGTTAGAACCCACAGGCCCGGCGGGCGTACTTCTCTTTGGAGTTCGCACTGGGAACATATGCGGGCAGAAGCGCCCCAGCACACACATCGCATCGCAGACGGGTAGAGAGGCAGAGCCAGGGGGTCAGGCATGGTAAACACTCTATTCCGTCAACACACACACACACACACACACACACACACACACACACACACACACACACACACACACACACACACACACACACACACACACCCTTAGGGTGTGTGTACAATATCCACAAGGTAAAAGTTTATTCATCCATTCCCCAAAGAAGAAGAAGAAGATTATGTCAGTTACAGGGAAGTAGATGGATGGACTGATGGACTAGGAGCGGGGGGGGGGGGGGGCAGAGGGGGGGGTGCCGGCGGCGGCGGAGAAGAACCTAGAACAGGTGATGCCAGGGGAAGACAGACCGGCGGAGAGACAGACAGACCGACCAACCAACGGCACCTGTTTTCTCTCCTACGTGGATGCTAGACCTAAACTATAACTGGACATGGTAAGCTACACAGCACTCCGGGCAAACAGAGTGTGTGTGTGTCCCCGTGTGTGTGACACACATACTGTCCTTTTGTCAGAAGGTGTAACTTCTCTGAGCATTTAAGATATTGCAGAGAAGACACAAGACGTAATATCCGTAAGTGGCACGACTGTGAACGTATTATAACAACCGGACGTGTGAGGACCAAAGCTGGAATTAGGAGGACAGAAATGTACCTGTCCTCACGCTTTGGGTCATGATCACAAGTACATTTGGTTTAGGATCTTTCAAAACACATCGATGTATCCTTCTGGACACGATGGTCTAGGACCACACTAGTCAATAGCCACTTCAAAGCCAGATCCGCGGTTGGATACGTTTCAATTGGCTTATATTGCATCCTCCAATATTTTTCTCTTCTTTTTATTCTACCTTCTCACTAAAGATCCAGTGGTATAAAGCTACTTTTATTCTCTTAATATTCCATAACTGAAGTGATCTGCTTTGTTTTGCAGCTTTCTCAGCTTAATTCACTGAGGCCTATTTAGTCACACATGATGAGAGGTCCAGAAACATCTTTGGGGCCACGGATGGCTTTTGTAAAGTCCATTTGGGGAAATAGCAAATATAATCTACCATGTCCTAAAATGTAACAGATTATCTCTATGGGGCCGATAGAAATATCCAGATGTGCCCTGTCAACAGCCAGTTATTTTAATTTACTTAAGGGAAATCAAGTGAATAAAAGTCTATATAGTTCAAGAAATTGTATTCTGATACCTATATAAAAAGTTTACCTGAGTGGGTGAGGACATTTGCATGAAATTTCACCTAGGGCAGCACTTGATATTTATAACTCTCCCTAAACTATTGCATTGCCTGTTTTCCATTTTCTTGGCACTCCTTTAGAAATGTTCCCGTCTCAATCTTTCACCCACTGCAGCCGTGGGACCCTTTTTCATAATACGGACGTAAAGACATTTGTGGTACCGTATATAAATTACAACCGTAGGGGCTGGGAAGGTGGCTCAGTGGTAGAGTGCTTGCCTTGCATGCCTGAGGCCCTGGGTTGGATTCCTCAGCACCACATTAAGCAAAAAGAAAAAAGCCGGAAGTGGCGCTGTGGCTCAAGTGGTAGAGCGCTAGCCTTGAGCTGAAGAGCTGAGGGACAGCGCCCAGGCCCAGAGTTCAGGCCCCACGACCGGATCCAAAAAAAAAAAATTACAACCGTAAATAAACTGGTACAGTTTGCTCGTAAGACATAATATCCAAACGAATTCCGTGTCCAGAAAATAACGAAAAAAAACACCCCCTGCGGGCCCCCCTCCCCCTCCGCTCGGCCCTCCCTTCAAGAACATTTCCTTGTTTGCTGTTGTTTCGTTTTGTTTCGTTGTAAATAAATAAAGCCGCAGAAGAGAGCCGGCGATACCTCATCGCTACTCTCGCGAGAGTCTCTCGGACTCTCGCGAGAGTCGCCAGCCCCCGCCATCAGCACCGAATCATTCCCTGTCACTCCACACGGTGTCCAGTAGGTGGCACCCCAAAACAAGGAAAAAGAACGTCAGGCCCAAGATCGATCAAGACACTTAGGAAGGTCTTGTGAGGAAGGAACACCTCCCCCTACACACACACACACACACACACACACACACACACACACACACACACACACACACACACACACACACACACACACACACACACACACACACACACACACACACACACACACACACACACACACACACACACACACACACACACCAGCACATCCCCGCCCACACAGGTCATGAATGGCAAACCCCTATGGCACAGAGAGACAGACAGACAAAACACATGGGGTGTGGAGAGAGACCGGAAATCAAAAACAAAAACAAAAACAAAAAACATTTTCCTGGCTTGACCTATGAATGGGCCTGGGCTGGCATTCTGTCCTCTGGGCCCTACAGTCAATCCATGGCGGTCGCTCCTCTCTCCTCATCACTGTAATCCTATCTGATATTTGCCAGAGCCGAACGTGCAGTGGGGACACTTTGGTTCATCGATCTAAACTAGGGCCCGGGGCGGAGGGGGTGGTGGTGGTGGAGGGGAAGCCTAGGAAGTCTGTTGCTATAGTTGGTGGCGGCGGCGGTGGTGGTGGCGGCAGTGCAAAGTGTGTGTGGGGGGAGGGGGGGAGGTAGATCACATGCTGCCATACGTGCCTGTGCCTGTGTGGTAGGAAACAGCAGCAAAGATCAAGGGGTGCAGGGTGTGTGTGTGCACGCCCCAGTCAGTCCTGGGGCTTGAACTCAGAGCCTGAGTGCTGTCCCTTGGCTCTTGTGCTCAAGACTGGCACTCTGGGGCTGGGAAGGTGGCTCAGTGGTAGAGCGCTTGCCTTGCATGCGTGAGGCCCTGGATTCGATTCCTCAGCACCACATAAGCAGAAAAAAAGCCGGAAGTGGCATTGTGGCTCAAGTGGTAGAATGCTAGCCTTAACCTGAAGAGATGAGGGACAGCGCCCAGGCCCAGAGTTCAGGCCCCACGACCGGACCCCCCCGCCCCCGCGCCAAAAAAAAAAAAAGAGACTGGCAGTCTGCCATTTGAGCCAAAACTCCACTTCTGGCCTTTGGGTTGCTTAATTGAAGACATGAGGCTCACCAAAGTGCAATGCCTATATACCTCTGATCATATAACAAGAAGTCTTCCCCTTTCTTTGTGTTTGTTATCATCGATGTTATTTTGTTTTCTCTTCTCCCCCCCCCCCATTGTTTCTTCCTTCATCTATTTCCGGGAGGGGCAAGAAATGGAGGGACCCAGGATGAAGAAGTGCAACAGTGGCACTCACTAGACACTATGTTGACACACAACCTGTGGGTGGGGAACAAACAGAACTTGAGGGAGGGAAAACCTGTGAGAGAGCCAGGGAAGGGGTGACATTGTCCAAAAAAAAAAAAGTACTCTTTTTTAGGGGGTGGGGGGAGATGGGAGGGCAGGAATGGAAACAAAGGAGGAGGCAACAATGCTTGATAAGAAATGTACTCATTTCCTTGCTCGTGTCATTGTAACCACTCTGTAAGTATTTTCACAATTAACACAACTCATTAGCCGGGCGCCGGTGGCTCGCGCCTGTAATCCTAGCTACTCAGAAGGCTGAGAGCTGAGGATCACGGTTCAAAGCCAGCCCGGGCAGGATAGCGCCCAAGCCCAGAGTTCAAGCCCAACGACAAAAAAAAAAAAAAAAAAAAAAACTTATTAATTAAAAAAAAAATGTACTCTTCCTACCTCACTTATGTAATGTAATCTTTCCTATCCTTTTTTTTTTTTTTTTTTTTTTTTTGTCAGTGGTGGGTCTTAAACTCTGGGCCTGGGCGCTGTCCCTAAACTCTTCAGCTCAAAGCGAGTGCTCTACCGCTTGAGCCACAACGCCACTTCCGATTTTCTAGTGCCTCATTGGAGATAAGAGTCTGGTGACTTTCCTGCCCTGCCTGGCTTTGAACCGTGATCCTCAGCTCTCAGCCTCCTGAGCAGCTAGGATTACAGACGCGAGCCACCGGTGTGGGCTGGCATACTGTAACCGTTCTGTATGTCACCATTTCCCTAACAATTTGTAAAAAATCAAAGGAGAGAGGGAGGGGGAGATAACAACCCCTCACGCCTGAGAAGTGAAACCCAACGGGCTTCTAACCGATCTGAGATTCTTTGAAGGTTTTTGCGATGTTAATCACAATCACAAACACAGACGGACAGTTTCTCCAGTCACTCCTTAAGAGGAACGGGGAACAGGGACAGGGAGAAGAGAGGCAGATCCTGGCCTGACCTAGGCGGGAAGATGGAGGGGAGACAAGACTCCTGAACTCCTTTTTCCCCTCACTCTCCTCCGTCCAGAGGGTGGGAGCTTAGGGGTCGGCCACGGGGACATCCCACGGTCACAGTCATGCCTCCCGGAGGGGCAGAGGGCAGAGCACAGGCAAGCATGCCAGCTTCCCCGCCCGCCCCTCCCATTCTGTCCCTGGCGGGCTTGGGCGGGAGGCATACTAGTGGCAGCGGGCGGGTGGAAGTAGTCTGACAACTCCAGCTTGCAGGAAGTCAGTGGCTGCTGGTGGTAGGCAGGGAGGGTTCCAGCAGAAAAAGACCAGAGAGAGCGCGCGCGCGCAGACTTTTCCTGCCCAAGGGCAAAAGAGGCCACTTTTGTAAAGACGGGGAGGGGGAGGGGAGGCTGATTCACTCACCCCCACCCCACCCCGCGCGCTAATGAAGTTACAGGAGCTGAGGGCTGGCCGCCCCACCCCCCACCCCGCCGGGGTGTTTCGCAGAGGACGCAGGGCGGGTCGGGGGTGGGGGTGGGGTGGGCTGGTTTAAGCCTGGAGCCCCAGTCAACTCAGGAACTCCAGGCAACGTTCCTTTGTCTTGTAAATGTCGTCATGGCAACGACTTAAGCGCCCTGGCGGAGGGGGGAGGGTGGGGGGGGGGAGGAGAAAGAAGAAGAAACAAACACGCCCACCCCAGCAGGCCTGCCTGAGTTGAGGCCTTGAATTTCAACCTCAGTAGGGCCACTAAACTAATAAAAATCGTTGTAAGAAACTGTTGACGGAGGACCCTCGGGATAGGATGATTAGGCTGTGTACCCGTGAGGCGAGGTGGCCGTGTGTTCCAGCTTCGTGCCAAGAGGTTGCCTTATCTCGGCCTATCTTCCTTCCCAGAATTGAACACAGAGGCAAGCAGGATAATTTCCAGGGGGAAATGAGGCCTGGGAAAGCACCACCAGGAATTCAGAGACAAGACAGCCGGACAGCTTCCTAATGAATGGCTCCACACATCCTATTTTCTTCACTTTTCAGTCCCTCATAAACGAACAGTTATTAGGAAAGAAAACTAATAGGTGGGGGTGGGTGGTGGAAGGGAAAAGAGCAGCTCCCTTCCTCTGAGCTTTTGCACAAACAATGAGTATACTGCGGGAACGGAGCCAAGAGTTTCCTCAAAGAAAGGAGGAAACTTACACCGGGGAGGGAAGTAAATTTTAAAAAGAAACAGAGCATGGGTCAAAGCACCCCCCCTCCCCCCCATGCATGCATGGGAAACCAACAGAATCATCTCTTAAACCCTACTACAGGCTCAAGGTAGAGAGTTTACTTTGTTTCTTTTTCCTCTGTGTGTTTTCAAGGTTTCACTTTCATTTCTGGGCACATAACCATTGGGCCTTGCCTCGGTGGGTGTTTCTCCCCCTAAAAGTATCTATCCTGTCTTTTGGGTCTTACTGTGTGTGAGTGTGTGAGTGTGTGAGTGAGCGAGTGAGTGAGTGAGTGAGTGAGTGAGTGAGTGAGGCAGCCAGGCAGCCAGGCAGCCAGGCAGCCAGGCAGCCAGGCAGCCAGCCAAGCAGCCAGCCAAGCAGCCAGCCAGGCAGTCAGTCCAGAGATCTAATGTCTCCCCTATTTTAAACGTACCTTTTGCATATGTGAGAGAAAACACACGAAACTGGTTTTCTATAGGAACATATATGTGAATACATTCACCATGGAGTGAAAAGATAGAGTCGCTTCCAAATGATATGTACAGCAGAACACCAACACATCGAGATGACTTCTGCAAGAAGCCAAGGCCCACTTTTGAAATCCCATAATGAGGAAGCCTCAGTCAGTGGCCTGGTTTGAGTCCAGGCCTCCACTTAAAAACGACCTTTACTTTGTGTTTTTATTTTTCCCTGTTTTCTTTTCCTTTCTATGACCTCTCCCCCCAACGCCCCAACCCCTTCCCTCCATAGGTCTCTCTTTCTCCTTTTCTTTCTCTGTAGTTTGAGCCCGAGAGTTACTTAATTCTCGAACTTCTGGGTTTTCCTTAGATCTGGTAACCTGTTGGACATATAAAAATTTGGGAAAGCCTCAAAACAGTCACCCCCACCCCACGAAAAATAATCATGCTTGTCGCCAAAAGCTGTTAAATGAGAAAACAGTGGTCAAGTGAAGCAAATGAAGGCTGTAATAGCAACCATGTTTCTAGACTACTGTACCAAGTTTTTTTTTTAAATATATATTTTTTAAATATATTTTTATTGTGAAAATACTGTACAGAGGGTTTACAATTACATGGGTAAGATAATGAGCACATTTCTTATAAGCATTGTAGCCTCCTGCTTTTTTTCCCCTTCCCATCCCTTCGTATCCTCCCCCCCCCCCCGCCGTCCCCCCACCAAAGTTGTAAAGTTCGTTTTTCGACATAACGACTTGTATATCTCATTGTTTCAATGGGTCCTCCTGTAACCCTGTTTTAACAATTTGTTTTTTCCCTTCCCCTCCACATATATCAACACCAGGATTTTTTTTTTTATTAAGCAAAACAACTCAGTTATTCAGCTGTGAGTATGTCCATACAAACAAGATGCAGGAGCCTTCCATGCTGGACTGGCCAAAAAAGGGGGGAGAGCTAGGAAGGTGGCTTAGTGGTAGAGTGCTCGCTCCCCTTGCAAGCATGAGGCCCTGGGTTCGATTCCTCAGCACTATATAAACAGAAAAGGGGAGCAGTGGCACCCTGTGGCTCAAGTGGCAGAACAGTAGTGAGCCTTCAGATGAAGAGCAGAGAGACAGCACCCAGACCCAGAGTCCAAGCCTCACACCCGACGACAAAAAAACTGAAAATAATAAATATATATATGTTTGTATCACACTACATATAAGCATAGATAGATATATATGTATGTATGTGTATAAATATATGTGTATATGTATGTATATGCATGTGTGTGTCTGTGTGTGTGTGTCTGGAGAGAGAGAGAGAGAGAGAGAGAGAGAGAGAGAGAGAGAGAGAGAGAGAGAGAGAGAGAGAGAGAAAGCCAGAAGTGGTGATGTGGTTCAAATGATACAGTGCTAGACGTGAGCAAAAGAAGTTGAGTGTGATTCCTAGAAATGTTGTTTGATGATACTTTTTGTCCTATTCATGACAGATAAAACTTTCACTAACTTATGTTATGTGTTAGTATAATTACTTCATTTGATGAAATAGCTAATATATATTTTTTACCTTTCTGAGAATATAATTTTAATGAAATAAACTGTAAAATTATTCATATGTGAAAAAAAGAAGAAGTTGAGTGACAGTGCTGAGGCCCTGACTTCAAGTCTCAGTATTGCCCACCCACCCAAAAAAATAAAGAAAAAGGAGAGAGAGGGGGGTGGGGAGAAGAAAGAGAGAAAGTAAAAAAAGGAAGGAAGGAAGGAAGGAAGGAAGGAAGGAAGGAAGGAAGGAAGGAAGGAAGGAAGGAAGGAAGGAAGGAAGGAATGGTCAATGACCTGTTTTTCTTACCTGTAGAGAAATGCCCCAAACATCTAGAAATTCAGGTTGGGGCAAAGATAAAACAGCTATCTGTACATAACTCAGCTGCCACATCTCCCCCCCCCCCCCCGCCTGTCTAACCCTGAAAACACCCATGAAGTCAAGGAGCTGTGTAGGTCTCTCTCCCTTCAAGAGCACCCACACTGTATTAGAGTATGTCCTTGTCTGTCTGTCTGTCTGTGTGTCTGTCTGTCTGTCTGTCTGTCTGTCTGTCTGTCTGTGCCTTTTTTGGGGGTCTGGTTGTCTCTGCTTGCCTGCTTGCTTACTTACTCCATAAAAACTCCACCAGAGTGACTCCTCCAGAAATTCTTATTCAATGATCGAAATCAAGGGTCCTAAGGGAAGAGTCCCTACATGGAAGGGTAAAAAGTCACTAACCCTCACCTGTGTTTGGTGACAAGAAGAACTCCATACCAAGAGTCTACCTTAATACATGAGGGCAGGGCAGGGAAGGAATAATTTATTCAGGTGATCTAGTCAGTCACAGTAATGGGTCTCTGGTTCCCCGTCCATGTCTCCCTCTGTGTGTGTGTGTGTGTGTGTGTGTGTGTGTGTGTGTGTGTGTGTGTGTGTGTGTGTGTGTGTGTGTGTGTGTGTGTGTGTGTCTCAGATCTAGTTGGACTTGTGGATCTCTCACTCGCTCTCCCTTCCATCTCTTACTCTGTGTGTCTTTCCACCGGTCTCTGGGTCTCTGTCTCTCTGTCTGTCTCTCCTGTGTCTCTGTCCTCTCCCCTCCCCCACCCCTTGCTTTTCTGTGTGGACTCAAGGAAGAACTGTGTTTCAGGCCCAGTGGTCTCTGCTTACTCAGCTTGCCAGCCTGGAACCCGCCAGAGGCAACTTCTTCCTTGGTGTCCCCGAAGGAAGGAGGGAGCAGGAACCGGTGCCCCAAAAGAGACTCTTATCTCCAATGAATCACCCGCCTGGCCACCCGCCCGCCCGTGACAACCCACACAGAATATGAAAGCCACACATGAGCTCAAGAACATGCAAAGACTCAGTTTAGAGGAGTCTCATGTTGAACATGGAGACTCGGTCTGTAAACAAGATGGATGCCACTCCCATCGCTGCTGCCATTTAGACCCGAGTTTTTAGGGAATCTGTCTACCACCCAGACACATTCCAGCCCACCACCTTGAGAATGTCTCAAGGATGGATGGCTAATTTTATTCAATCATCATCTGGTTTCCCGAAGGAGAAAATGCCTCTGCACCCCCCCTCCCCTGCAGTTCCCTTCCCAAGGCCCCAAGTCGGGGGCGGGGGGGGGGGGGTGGAAAACAACAACCAAAAAGCATGTAAATAAGCCGGGCGCTGGTGACTCACGCCTGTAATCCTAGCTACTTAGGAGGCTGAGATCTGAGGATGGCGGTTCAAAGCCAGCCCGGGCAGGAGAGACCGTGAGACTCCGATCTCCAATAAACCACCAGAAAACTGGAAGTGGTGCTGTAGCTCAAGTGGTTGAGCGCTCGCCTTGAGCTGAAGAGCTGAGGGACAGCGCCCAGGCCCAGAGTTCAAGCCCCACGGCCAACAACAAAAAAAAAAAAAAAAAAAAAAAGCACGTATATAATAACTGAATATACGTATATTTATATGTGTGTATC
>NW_027204203.1:35000-36881 GCF_024711535.1 Dipodomys merriami
GGGCCGGGGGGGGGGGGGAAAACCGAGCCACGGGACGCGGCAAGCCCGGTAGCGGGGGCCACCCCGCCAGAGGCGGGGTAAGGTGCCACCGCGGGGAGCCGGCCCCGGACCGGGGGCGGAGGGGAAGGCGAAGGCGGACCGAGAGGGGGAGAGGACGGCGGCCGCACACGGGCGAGGCCGAGCCCCCCCCCCGACCGACGCGCGAGGCGCCCAGTGCGGGAAAGCCAGCGGGGAAGGGGACCGCCACGAGGGCGCACAGGCGAGGCGAGGCAGGGGCCCGAGGCGCGGTGCCCCGCGGGTGGCGCAGAACGGGAGAGGAGCGCGGGGACGCGGGGAGCGAGCGCGGAGACGGAGGAGGCGGGCCGACGGGGAAAAGCGGACGCGGCGGCGGCGGCCCCCAGCGGCTGGGGAATGCGACGCGCCACGCGGGCCCGGACGCGGGCGGGGTCGGCGGAGCGGGGGCAGGGGGAAGCGGGTGATCTGGACAAGGACGTCCGCGGAGGCAGCGGGGGGCGACACCGCGGCGGGGAGGGCGCGCGGGCCCGCGCGGCAGCAAGCGGGAGAGAGGGCGCGCGCCCATCCGCTCCCGGCCACCCGGGCCCGGAACCCGGAACCCACCGCGGCCGCCCCCGCAAGCCGGCGGGCGACACGACCCACCCGCAACATGCCTTAACCCGGGCACCGGCTCGCCCACCCGGCGGCACGGGCGCCGCGGGGACGGCGCCGCAGACGGCCACACCCACCGGGCCGACGCCGGCCGGCCACGCGATCCCAGCCGGCCTTGGCCTCTCTACCGCTCCTTCCTCCTCTTCTCGCGCCCCCTCGCCAACTCACCCGTCCGCGGCCGCGGGAAACACCGGGACGGGGGGAATGGTCCTCACCGGCACAGCCGCCCCGGGAACGGGCGGGCCCCTCCTCCCAGGCCGGCCCCGACGTGCGAGAGCGGCCACACGGGGACGGACGGCGGCGGCGACGGCGACGCGGGAAAGACGGCGACGGCGACGAGGAGGAGCCCCGAGGGACCGCGGCGCCGGCAACCCCGGCGGATCGCGGAGGGCCACCCTCGCGCCGAGCTCGCCCCGCACGCGCGCGCGCGCGCGCGCGCGAGTCCGTGCCCTTTCCGTTAATGATCCTTCCGCAGGTTCACCTACGGAAACCTTGTTACGACTTTTACTTCCTCTAGATAGTCAAGTTCGACCGTCTTCTCAGCACTCCGCCAGGGCCGTGGGCCGACCCCGGCGGGGCCGATCCGAGGGCCTCACTAAACCATCCAATCGGTAGTAGCGACGGGCGGTGTGTACAAAGGGCAGGGACTTAATCAACGCAAGCTTATGACCCGCACTTACTGGGAATTCCTCGTTCATGGGGAATAATTGCAATCCCCGATCCCCATCACGAATGGGGTTCAACGGGTTACCCGCGCCTGCCGGCGTAGGGTAGGCACACGCTGAGCCAGTCAGTGTAGCGCGCGTGCAGCCCCGGACATCTAAGGGCATCACAGACCTGTTATTGCTCAATCTCGGGTGGCTGAACGCCACTTGTCCCTCTAAGAAGTTGGGGGACGCCGACCGCTCGGGGGTCGCGTAACTAGTTAGCATGCCAGAGTCTCGTTCGTTATCGGAATTAACCAGACAAATCGCTCCACCAACTAAGAACGGCCATGCACCACCACCCACGGAATCGAGAAAGAGCTATCAATCTGTCAATCCTGTCCGTGTCCGGGCCGGGTGAGGTTTCCCGTGTTGAGTCAAATTAAGCCGCAGGCTCCACTCCTGGTGGTGCCCTTCCGTCAATTCCTTTAAGTTTCAGCTTTGCAACCATACTCCCCCCGGAACCCAAAGACTTTGGTTTCCCGGAAGCTGCCCGGCGGGTCATGGGAAT